>NW_017731795.1:543375-661823 GCF_001890085.2 Hipposideros armiger
CTAAAATTTGCTTGAGTGCTTTCTTCTTACACATACTTTTTTCTTTTTTCTTTTTTTTTAAACTTTAGGGTATAAAGTCACCTAAATGTCCTAAAGATGTATACATTCATATAGTCTTTTGGGGTAGTAATGGCCAGTACTTACTGGACTAAGCACTGGCTGAAAAAAGAATTTCAGTTTTGTTCAGTTTGACTGATATTTATTAGGCATTGCTCTCTGTTCTTTGAGGATCTCATGGACTAATATATGAGAGAAACACAGGAACTATTAATAATAAGGTGCTCTGAAGCCATCAGGAAGGTCATAAAACCAACCGCATTGGGAAGTGGAGTGAGGTTGTTATTTCTGGGAAAAAATAACATGGGAACTGATTTTAAGAAGTATGAAAGCTGGTGAACCACACAATGTAGAAGATGATTAAATACTCAAATGTTTCTGGCACAGTACGTCCATGCTTTTTAAAGTGTGGGTGGGAGAAGAGCAGGCATCCGTGTGTCAGATGGTGGTAGATTGTCTCGGCCTTTAAATTTATCCAAAGATTGTGGGGTAGGCATTAATATTATATTTTTATAATCAGACTTGGGCACTTTAAGGAGTAGACTATAAGATTCGTAGGATTTTAAAGAAAAAAAGCAGAATTTAAGGGAGTGGTGTTCTTGTAGAAAGCGTCCTCGGCCAACAGCCCCCAATTCCTGCAGCGCCCATGGATGAGGGCTCTGAGAGGCAGCAGCAGTGGGAAGCTGGTGAGATTTGGGGGCGGGTGGAGAAAAGAGCCTATCTGCACAGAGCGCCTCCCAGAGGCAGGATGAGGGAGTGCTGCGGGATGGGCACTGAAAACCACATTTGCAAGGAACTACGGGAGGTGTTAGGACGTGGGGACCCAGCCACGCTTTCTGAGCAGAGGAATGACATGGCAAATTGTGGCAATGAGGCGAGGGAATTAGTTTGAGAGACAGTAAGCAAAGAAGGTATTATGGGTCATGAAGAAGTACACCTGAAATATGAAATGTTCTCAACCGTTTGCCTGCCATCTGGGAATTTACAAACAGTATGCCATGCATTGTGGGGGATCCCACCTCTCTCAGTAGCTTGTTTAAATTAACTTTGATTGTCTTATTCTGATAGCTCTGTGTTCTGAGACACAGCAAGGTGACTGAAGGAGCCCACCTGGTGATTATCCACTTAGTTCTGCCTCCAGAATTGGTGCGGGCTGCAGGGCACCCCAGAAGCTGAACAAAAGGGAAAGCCATAAGTCCCACCACTCAGGGCTCCCGGAGCACCCCAGCACAGGGGCTGAATCCAACCACTGTGACCAGCTCTTTTGGGAATCCACAAACTGGAACATGTCAACCTTATTTTCTCATGTTTCTTGTGAACACAAAGAAAGCTGTTACTAGTAAAATCTGTCTGCAACACAGCATCTTGAAATATGAGTGATTCAATGATACTGCTCAACTGATTAAATATTATTCATTCTTCATTTTGTCCATCAGCTCAAGCAGAACATTTATATGACACTTGGAACTTGGTATAACAAGAAAACACACTTGTTGGGTGCATCTGTGACCTTTGAAATTTTAAAAATTATGTTCTAAGAATTCCCATCACTGGTGGTTGGGAATATAAATTGGTGCAGCCACTATGGAAAACAGTATGGAGGTTCCTCAAAAAGTTAAGAATACAATTACCATATGACCCAGCAATTCCTCTTCTGGGTATCTGCCCAAAAAATCTGAAAACATTTATCTGTAAAGATATATGTACCCCTATGTTCAATGCAGCATTATTCATGGTGGCCAAGACATGGAGACAACAGAAGTGTCCTTTAATAGATATTTGGATAAAGAACAAGTGGTACATACACAGAGGGTGTCAAAAAAATGTATACACATTTTAAGAAAGGAAAAAACTGTATTATTGTAATAATATATACCGATATCAAAAGATGAATACAAGTCAAGTTTGACTTCTGCAATTACAAGAGGTGCTCAAAGGGGTTGCCATCAGAGTTTAGACACTTTTGATTATGGTGAATTGCTGCTTGAGCATAGATAATATCTCTTAAAATGTGTATACATTTTTTTGGCACTTGCAAATAAATAAAGTAAATAGAATATTACTTGGCCATAAGAAAAGATGATGTTGCCATTTGCACCAATGTGGATGGATCTTGAAAATATCAAGCTAAGCGAAATAAGTCAGATGGAAAAAGTCAAGAACCATATGATTTTACTCATAAATGGCATATAAAACCGAAAGCAACAAATGAACAAGACAAACAAAAACTCACACAGATAACAGTATAATGGTCACCAGAGGGTAAGGGGGGTAGTAGAAGAGGGTAAAGGAGGTCAAATATATGGCGATAAAAATAGAATTGACTTTGGGTGGTGAGCACATAATTCAATGTACAAGCATTATATTATAAAAGTGTACACTTGAAACTTACATAATTTTGTTACCCAATGTTACTCCAATAAATTTAATTAAGATAAAAAAAGGAAGTTCCATCAATTGCAACGCAGTGCATCCTAAACCTATGTGTCATCTCAACTGCGAAGGAGACTTTATTCTAGACTTTATCATCATGTGGACAGCTATCTCAGAAATTCTGACGGCATAACAACTCTCCTAGTAATTTTAGTAAGTTGGTGGTACTAGACCACACGTGTCTATAGAGTTATATACATCTATATTATAATTTCATACATATGTAGTAATATATAATATATATGTAGTAATATACATATATGTATAACTATGTATATGTATAACTATATGTATAACTATAAATTATTTAAAATAGAAAGCAATTCAGAAATGTTTCCTTTTCCTCCCTCTCCCTCCACCAAAATGGGATTCATACAGTGCTTTTAATTACTTTATTCCGATTTAAATTTTGTAGCATTAATTTTTTTTTCTTATAACCTATCACTTGTGAGTTCAATGGACCTGCCCTGTAGGTACTCTACCTTCCAATAAATAAAATAGCCACAGAAATGGAAAAGATTATTTCTTTAAATTAGTAACATCTGTTCAAAGATTCTTCAGTCCTGGGGTATAACAGATTGAATGGCTGGAACCCCAATTATAAATCATAAAATTCCCTGCTTTTACTCTACTGTCAGATGTTAGCTCTCAGCATCATTTATCAATAAACTCTTTTAAAAAATCTTCAACATATAAAATCCAAGCTTAAAAAAAAATCTAATTTCCTTATTTTCTGTCTTATATATTAATTTTCTAATTATGCATTTAAAAGAATACCTGATACACACATGCCTTGGTTTGCATTTTTCATTCTTAAGAGTTTTCAGATATGTTCTAGTATTCCTACATCTATATTTTTCCAGATTAGAAGGAAGGTGAATGTTACTCAGTGTTTAGCAGACTGACCATGCAGA
Source organism: Hipposideros armiger (assembly GCF_001890085.2). Taxonomy (NCBI): domain Eukaryota; kingdom Metazoa; phylum Chordata; class Mammalia; order Chiroptera; family Hipposideridae; genus Hipposideros; species Hipposideros armiger. The sequence goes on from NW_017731795.1 coordinate 546,780, forward strand.
GGACTGACATCAAAGCAGGGCGTTAGGGAAGGATTTGTTTTTTGTTTTTTGTTTTAAGATTTTAATTGGGGAATTGGGGAAGGGGGACAGTGTTGGGGAATTGGGGAAGAGGGACAGACAGGTTGCTGTCCTTTTGTTCTGCAGTCTAGTTGTGGAAGACGTTGCTTCACTGGCCTATGTTGGTATTATCATGGCGCTCTTCCAGGGTGAGGCAGATCGGTCACCGGCCTCTACACGGCCGCTCACGGTGGCTCTTGGCAGCTCACAACAGCTGCCGGCCACTCATGCTGGCTGCTGGCTACACTCGGTAGCTTATGGCAGCCCACTGCAGCAGTGGCTGCAGCCTATGCCGTCGCCAGTGACTCATGGCAGCCCAGTTCCAGGTCAAGCTGTTGTTCACCATCTTAGCTGTAGAGGGCGCAGTGTCACTGGCCCCCATGTGGGATCCAAACCGGGGCCCTGCTGCTGCTCAGAACTGGTGTCCCAAGCCAGCTCTTAATCAACGCGCCACTCGGCCGGCCCTTGTTTTGTTTTTAAACCCTTCACACACCACAGTCAGAATCCTTTTTTTTTAAATCATACATAATCAGATCACATGGCTCCTGCTCAAAATTCTCGCGTGATTCACATGACCTTCAGAAGGTCACTAACCTTGGCCTTCCGTCCCATGTGACCTGCCCTGTCTTCTCTCTGCCTCCATCGCTCATCATTCTCTCTTTGCCCCTTTTGGCTCCAGTTCCTCTGGGCTTCTGGAAGGTCCTGAGCCGCCTGATGTGTTGTCCTGGACGCCGCAGAATGGCTTCCTTTCCATCACTCGGGGGTCCCGTCGACCTGATTCACCATCAGAGATGGCACGCCTACGTGCCATGCTTCCGCTCCTCTAGGTTCCCCCTTCACTCCCATTTACCAGCTGGTGTATTTCAGATACTTATTGGACGGTCTCCTGCTCCACTCCCACCCGGATCTCCCACAGGCACCTTTCCAGGTTTGCTCAACGCTGAATCCCCAGCACCGAGAGGAGTACCTGCCACACAGCAGGTATTCTGTATTATTTTTTGAAAGAATGCCGTTTTGATTATGAACTTTGAAAATTTTAAACCAAGCCGATATTCGCATTAACCCTTCAGGGGAAAGCATCATATTCTAAGCAAATTAGTACTTAAGAACAAAGACTTCTGGTGCCCAAGAAGAGATCTTAGAACCTTAGAATATTTAAAACCGGGAATACGATGACACTGGCTCAGCAAACATTACGCACCTATTAAAAACGGTCTTGTCATAGCTTTATCTTTTTACATCATAAAGGGAGAGTAATTTTTCCCACACTACATAGAAAATGCTTCTGCATTTCACACACCTGCATCTTGTTTATAGGAGCCAATGCTGAATATATTAGCTAAGTATAGATATGCAGATGTCTTGTTTTCCTTAATGCAAAGGTATATAAAATCACGGAACTAGTGTAATGCTCAGGGCCATGGCGGAACGTCCCATTTTCATTAGGTAAACCTGAGTTAAATGGTGAGGAGACAGATAAAAGTCAGAACAACAAGGAAGATTAGTCATAATTCAAAATCTTCCTATTTTGCTGTCACTCTTCAGGGTTTAAGGCATGAAAATGGAAAATCTAAATTGTAAAACATTATCATCTGTTGATTCATGGGGGGTGTTGTTTATTGCAGAAAAGTTAAATCTAGCACCTAAAAGACTGGCAGAAACAGGGGAAAAGTTAGCTTTGGAAACTGTGACAGAAGATATGAAAAACTGTGGGGTATTTATTCACAGAGATATCTGTGCTTACAGGGGTGAGGAAATAGCATATTTGAAAGAATTAAGGAACTTATGATTTACTTTGAAATTTTCCAAGAGGATTTTCATAACCAGAGTTGGCACTTGCCCAGCACATGATCAATGAACTTGCTTTCAAGACCATCAGTATGAAACAAGCTGATGTGATAAAACCAATCTAAATCAAAGGGAACATGCTATCTGCAGGCAGATGTGCCACAGAACAGGAGGTACATGACATCCTGTCATCAGAGGTGTGGCTTTTCAGGGTTTCTAGGGGCTGAGAAATAATTTTCCTTCCTCAAACAGGCTGTGTAGGCAGATGAATGCCCCCCTACACCCCAAGGAAGTTCATGTCCTAATCCCCCAAACCTGTAGCTCTGTATGGTACATGGCAAGGGGGAGTAAGGTCGCAGATGAAATTAAGGAGGCTAATAGCTGACCTGAAAATACAGAGTTGATTCTGGGTGATCTGGGTGGTCCCAAGAGTCACCATAAAGTTCTTAGAAACATGAAAGAGGAACAGCAAAAGTCAGAATCAGAAAGAGGGCAGTGTGACAACGGCTCACCAGCTCTCGCCAGCTTTGAAGGTTGAAGGAGCCACAAATCAAGGCATGTGGGGAGCCTTCAGACACTGGAAAAGGCAACAAAACACATTCTACCCTAGAGCCTCCAGAAAGGAACACAGTTCTGCAGTTTAGCCCAGTGAGGCCCGTTTTGGACGTCTGAGCTCCAGAACGATAAGAAGATAAATTAATATATGAAGCCACTAAGTTTCTGGTGATGTGTTACAGCTGCAAGGGGACACTCATATATACATAGACTCAGTCGATCTATTATCAAGTTACATGTTCATAACCAGCACTCCAGGCTTCGCTGGATAACAAGGCAGCTGCTTGAGTGGGCCCCTGTGGAGCTCAGAGCACTGCCGGGCTCACTCGTTTGCAGGGCCCAAGTTGCTGCCTCCATAGTCAGGACCAACAGATCACCTCCCGTTTTAACCACCAGCTTATTCTTTGGCTGCTGGCTGGGGCACATCTACAACGCCTGACCAAACTGAAGTCTGGCTAGGACCAAGGAAATCTCATTTCAATATTTGCTCTGCATAAAGAAGTGCCAAGGACAGGGTATCACTCTTGGCCCATTTTCTGAACTCAATGGCTATGTGTCAGTGTTACACGAGTCTCTTTTCAGAAAAACAGAAAAAGTCTTCCGAATGGGGCAGGTTGCACACTGGATGGTTGACCCTGTCTCCACGAGTAATGAATGCCTCACTCTAACTAGTATCTTTTCAAATGATCGTTCAAAAGAATGCAAACGGGCCAGCTGGGAAGATACATTCTGGTGCTTTGGGGCTTGTCCTGCTAGCATGAACTTTTCTATAAACTAGGCTGCAGCGAGGCAGCCTTCCCAACGTGTGCCTTCTCCATTGTTTTCATGCTCTTGTCTGCAAGTCATGTTGTCGGAGTTGTTCTGATAAGGATTCATAGGTTGGGTCTACGATTTCTCTACAGAAGAAAATGCGCATCGGAGGAAATAAAGCAGGGAACCCAGGATCTCAGACATCCTGTTCACGGATCAGGTGGACATGTCTGGTATAATTAACCTGAGAGAGCTATTGAGCAAATCGCTGCACTAAATCAGGGAGTTTTGAGGTGGACCCTTTCTTATGTCAGTGTTTTCTGACATTCTTCAAGATCTAATAGGAATTTCAGATCTCAAATGTCCCTCAAGGAAGCAAGCAATCTCTGTTAGTACCCAGTAGCAAGCCACCGATCGCCTTTCCAAAAGTAAGTATCTAATAGAGCATGGCAGTCGGCTTGAAGGTGGTTGGTTTCTCTGCAGCCCCTACTGGCATTTGTCATGAACTCCAGTCTCTTTGGGTGTTTGTCACTGTGGGGAAAGCAGCTTGAGGATCTTGGGCACCCAAGGTTATAAATGACACTCTCATCCACTGAAGGCTTTAAGAGCTTTTTGTTATTTGGGACCATCTTCAAAGTGACCTTCTTTTTCTATTTTTTTCCCCTTTTCTTTTTTTCTAATGTAACTTTATATCCCCAAATATTAAATATGATTTCTCTAGGACCCAAGGAGTTCTACCAAGTATTATGTTTACTATTCATCTCAGGGCAGCCTCAGGGAAAATAAAATGTCATCAATGGAGAAATAACCCCGATTCTTCAAATTTTCCTTATTGGGTCACCCTTGATAATTCTGCAGAATTTACAAGCCAACCCACCTTGTCGTGAGTCACACTAATTCCAATGCTATCATCATGCTCTTTTGCAAGCCCAATAATCATGAATCATCCAAGTTTGTATATCAGAGTATCTTTCATCATCAGTAAATCTAAGTCCCTTTATAGGAACTTAGGACATAGGTAAGGGAATTAACATATCTTTGTGTAAGCACTGTTAAAATAGACTTTATGGTCTCTCAGTTAAAGACAAATAGAGGCTGGCTTTTTTCAGAAATTGGGATTGGAAATAAAAGGAACTTTCCCAATCAATGACAGCACTGAAATCCTTGGTGCCTATTGAGCTTCCTTATTAACTTGAACTATATTGGAGAGCGTCAAAGCCATCGGGGGGGGGATTACTCTATTCAGACCACGATAATCTAAAACGTCTACCTAGAAAAGCTGACGACTTTGGTCAAATGAGCCTTTTGAATAAGGAGTTGTTGTGAGCCAGGGGACTAGGCCCTACCGCCTCCTTTATTCACACAGGTATTACCAGTACCTCCCCGGGAAATCTATTTTGTTGTAGTTTTGACAATGTCGGGGTCTTGTCTGGCCAAGGAGCTCTCACTTAGTTCACACAGTCACAGCGGGCTGAGGCCACCATTTCCACACGTTCCCCTCACGTACAGTATTATGGGAGCATACACTCACTGCGGTCTGCCCATGTGCTATGTCTGGGCTGGCGGGTATGAAAAATGACCTTCTGTTTTTGAACAGCTACCTTTCCATTCTCTCTCCAAACCACCTCTAATTTTGTAGTACAATGGCCAGGTAAAATTACGTTGAGTAAGCCCAGAATTTTGGTTTCCCAGCCTCTTGCCAATCAAACAAGGCTCAGCGTGTGGCCTCCACTCTCTGCTGGGAGAGTTCCCAGAGTAACCCAGCCCTCCCCACATGCAGCGGGGTTGCCTGGCGCTCTTCTTCCTCCTGTCACACTATGATTCCTCCCACCTCTCTCTGCTTCTGCTGCCATGACATGAGTTGAATCAAAATCTTTTCCCAAGATCCCTGTGCCTCATTGCTTTCTGAGCACCCTTTAGGGTCTTTTTCAAATCAGTGAAGTTATGCATAAATACTTTAAATTTTCTAGAACCTTGTAGGGGAGTGGAAAACATCAATTCTGATTTTTGTTTTTAAATTCCAGGGTATTAAAGTGTTTCTTACCAGTGGACAAGGACTTATGTGGCAGGCTGAACAGTTCCCCTCCCTCAATGATGATCCAAATCCCTGAAACCTGGGAATATGTACTTTGCACAGCAAAAGGACCTTCACTGCTGAGATTAGAGTGAGATGCAAGATTGTTCTGGACTATCTGGCTAGGCCCAGTGTAATCTCAAGAGGTCTTATAAAAGAGAGGCAGGAGGGTCACAGCAGAGGGGATCTGGCGATGGAAGCGAAGCTGAAGTGGAGGAAGAAGTCATGAGCCAAGGAATGTGGGCATATTTTAGAAGCTAGAAAAGGCCAGCAAACAGATTCTCCCCTGGAGCACAGCCCTGCTGACACCTTGCCTTGAGCCCCGTGAAAGTGCTTTCAGATTTCTGACCTCCAGAAGTGTAAGGTAATAAACTCGTGTTGTATCGAGCCATTAAATTGGTAGTAATTTGTTACAGCAGCAAGAGGAAACTAATATAACCTATATTCAGTGTCCTCTGACCAACTGTTTTTCATTTCTTTCTTTAATGATCATATAAACACCTCCCTAATCTAATTGGTCCTAGGCTGCCCTGTCCCGTCTTTGTCTAGCCTTTCCATGGCCTGCGATTCCTCATTTTCTGATGGCTGTTTGCACGAGCTTAACCAAAGAATCTGCAAGCCCCTTTTATGGTAAGTTAGGCAAGAGTGCCCTAACTTCCTCTTGGGCATCTTTAATTAATTATTAAATTAAGAAATATGGGGGTTGTCTCAGAGAGGGCTCCCCAAATCACCATGCCATCCATTGTTTGAGTCCAAAGGATATTTGGTCCAATTTGATTTGGGGCATGGTCACAGATCAATCCAAGTTGGCTTCTGCTCTTGACATAGCCACTCTTCACAGGCAATGATGGGGTTGGAAGTGGTATAGATAATTCTACTCTTTGGGGTAAGCCTCACACACCAAGGTTTTTACCCAGGCCAGAGGGACACAGCCTTGGATTAGAAATAAAAGCATTAGGCTGCACAGTTAACTATTTGTGATTAATTCTTATTCTACATAAACCCTGATGTCACTATTATTCACTGGAAACTACCAGTGTTTGGCTCATTCTGTCCTAGTATACCTCAATTTTTACCATAATCCTTGCCTACGTTCATTAGAAAACCTGTCTTGTTTTTTTTTTGCCCTCAAACCTCTTCAGTTCTGTGTCCACAGCCCTCTGGACAGACCTCGTTATGACAGATGAGACTACAGGAAGACAGATTACTCTTTGAAATACCAAGAGGCAAGTTCACCAGTCACATCTCCGCCCCACCTGTCCGCAACAGAGACATTTGTAGGCCAAGTTGTTTTTTGTATTCTGTATACATCAGCTTTTGTTTCCTTGTTAAAAGCTTCAGATAGCTCTGCTTGTTTGGTAAGAGCCAATGAAAGCAGCCCTTTCTCTTTGGATAATAGCTTCTATACAACATAATGTTGCAAATCACCTAGAATCAAGGGGATAATGGACATATTACACTGAAATAGTTCCTTTCCTTTACTGATGGAAAGCTGTACAGCCTCATACCACCAATCGTCTGGCCACCCAGATGGCATTACAGAATCAAATACATCCCTTTCAGTTTCCATATGTTTGCTCCAAATTACCTTCACACACAGAGTCTGGGGTCTGTGTATCAGTCCCACTTTGGGCACCTATCTGCATGGTTGACATTAACAGCACAGTGTGTTCCAATGAGACTGAGAGGCTGGAGGCTTTGAACAATCACAACCTACCAGAGATGAGACATAGCCAGTTTCTCTAAATTGAAGTAGACAGCAAGGGGTTTGAGGCTTGATGGTGCAGCTGCGGTTCCTTAGACCTGTTTGGGCATGCCAAAGGAGATTTCAGAAATCAGTTTGTAGGGGGAACTGAGAGAAGGCAGAGGTTGGCATGTAGATCTAGTCGCCAAGTCTTAATGGTTAGAAAGAGGGTAATTCTGGGTAGAGCCTGTTTTGAACTCTTGAGTCTATTGGTCTCCCTTGGAGTCCTTATGGACCACACAAAACATGGAGGCTATAAGTAAAATAGGTGGTAGCTGCTTTATTTTGTTGTTTTTTCAATCCATATGAAAAACAGAAACACTAAATCAGGAGTGGTACAGAGGCATTTTCACTACTTTTCACATTTTTAAGCTTTGAAATATCAATCGCACATATGGTTTAAGAGTGATGGTTGATGCAAGGAGATAGTCGTGCTCATTAGAAGGGGCAAGGGCGGCTGGCAAGGGTGCCTGGCACGGGTGGCAGAGTTTGGTAAAATACAGTGATGTAAAGTGTCAGATGCGCTTGGCGGGCCAAGCCAGGAGGAAGCAATTGGAATAATGGTACCAGCCAAGTTTGGCTTGCTTGTGGTCGCCACCATTGCCTCCTGGGGGCATCAGACACCCGCTCCGGGCAGCAAGAGAGGAAGGAAATGGCACCTCCAATGCCAGATCTGACAGATACGTTTCTCAACAGAGGCACCTTCCATGTAACTACTGGAAATAACTGGATGTGTATGTGCTGGGGAGACAGGTGACTCTGGAGTATCTTTAAAAGCAGGCAGAGGAAATAGCCAGTGAAACATGAATTCAGACACATCTTTTACTAAAAGAACTCTGATGACATTTCAGAGTCTCTGTAGATAGAGTTCTTTCTCCTGTGATCTAATTGCAGTGCCTTTTAGAACAGGGTAGGTCATTCCAGACTGCGAATGGGGTCCAGTTCTCACCCCGCCTCCCCAGCGCACCCTGATTCTCACCAGGAGTCCCCAAACAGCTCCATCCTGGAAGGAGAATTCTATGAGACAGTCTGAGGGGAGCTTTCTGCTCAAATGTACAAGCCACCATTTTACCATTTACAGGTGACATTATTTGTGTCTTCAAGATGTAAGAGAAAAAAACATACGGGTAATATTTATGGGGGAAATATTTTGTTCTTGGTGTGCTTTTTCATGACCTGTGAAGGCCATGAAAATGTACATAAAACAAGAAAATTGAGTATATTTGCATTATATATAAAAGAATAGGGGATACCCAGGAAGACACCCCTCTTTCTCCTCAGTGGACCAGGAAAGAGAGAAACTGGCGTAAAGGCTACAGGTGGTGGCAACAGAAAGGACAGTAGTTAAAGCAGAATTAAATGAAGGAAGTATCGGGGAGCTGGGGAGCTCTGGGGCGTTTCCTTGGGGTTTAAGGGTAATGCAGGGAGGGGCTTCCATCCCTCACTTCTTTTTATTTTTCAACCTCCTACAATCCAGTTTTCGACCCTCATCTCCATGCCCCCTTCCTTCAGTCCACAGAGTGGAGGCTCAAAAATCACTCACCACTTCCCAAAATGGCACAGTCATCGTCTCCTTGCTCCCTTTCATGTCTCTGTTTTCCTTGAGCCTCGGCCCCAGAGAGAAGACACCATTAGCTGGGGTTTGTGGCAAAAGGATGGTCTTTCCTTCCACCTCAATGCCCACAGGAAGGTATGGGGAACACTGCCTTCTAAACAGTAGAAGGTTAGGGATGAACTCCCAGCATTCTCACCGGAACACTCTTTGCTGTTCCCCATGAATGCAAAGAGATTGGATATTATAATATTATTCAGCCACTGCTATGGTTTCACCACTGTGACAGTTCAGGGAACTCTGGGTTTATTGAAGCTTTTATGAGCTGTCCTGGGGAGCCTGGTCTCTTTATATACTACTGTTTTCAGGGAAAATACATTTTAAACCATAGGATTCTTTCTTTCAAATAATCTTTGGAAACTGAAGACAGCCTCTATAGATCCAAAGAAAATGCAGAAATCACTCCATACATAAAATTAAATACAAGTAAAAGAGTAAATGCCTACTCAATGTTTTACTTTTTATTCAAGAGGTAAATTAATTAAGAAGGATTATAAATGCAGAAGAGCAATTTGAATTTTGAAGGGCTCTTAAGAAAATAGATTTTTAAAATTTCTTTCACTTATATTAGAGGTTTGGTTAAAAAGTACACTGGAGCTACCAAACAAGAATAGTCATCCTATAATGATCACCTACAGTTTTTTATGAAACACTGAAAAAACATTTATAATGATGAAGTACACCTAATCGGGAAGAGATGTGTCAAAACATCTATGGGATAGTTCTGGAATAAAGACACATTTCTTCCCATAAGCATCTGATTGTGAGTGACAGAAATGTGGCTGAGCTACAAATCACTGGCCATTTCTATCACGGAGAAGTAAATACAAGTTCATTCTTCTTACATGTAACATCATATAATAAACTTTGAGGTTTTTAAAAAGGCATGTTATTTAAGTGAATGGTCTTATGCTTTAAAAACATTTTAAAATTTAAAAAATTTAAATTTATAATTTGTACATATTATTTTAAAACTTTCATTAAATTTAATTTATTAGTTTATAATGAAGTAGATTAAAATATTAAAAAATTAACTTTATAAAGAATCCAGTCTTGTTATTTGAAACTGGGCAAATACCTTTTTAAACCTCTAGGTGACATGTTACCTTGAATGCCACCATGTATTGTCCACAGGCATATATAGGCGCCTGCTGTGCATGACTGTGGGGTGTGATGATGGGGTGTCTAGCTGCATGCCTACTCTAAAGTGAGCATTTGAAGAAACGGGGGGAAACTTAGGAGGGGGGAGCATCTATTATATAAACTAAAATCACTGCAACCCAAACAGGCACTTAGGGTCAACCACCAAATCAATGGATGTTCTTAATATTCTCAACTGAGGAAGAGTTCCCAGAAAGAGTGAAGAAAGGATACAAAAAATACTAACAAGTTATCAACATTTAGGCACCTCCTAAAACAATGCCTGTGGTACATACACATGAACAGGTTTTCATGTCTAATAGCTCTAAGTTATCTAAAGCTCAATTGATTGCAATTCAAGAGATAGCATGGATGGCAGACGGAGTTCAAATATTACTGACATCCATCTGTGCCAATCACAGCTCTGCCTTTCAAAGTAGGAGGAGCTACCTACATATCTGAGGTTCATCAGCTCATGAAAATGAGCTGCACAAACTTAGTGGGCTTGCAACAATGACCCAAAACTCCTTATGTTTCCTCCTTCAGCCACACATTTTAATTTTTCCTCAACTGCTTTTCTTCTGATATTAGTCTGGCTCTTAACTCTTGTCTATATGATACTCTTCTATCCCAATTTTTGGACACTTGCTGGTCTTCAAAGTTCTACCCTGGGTCAGGGTACCCAGTGGATGGCAGACTCTGCCTTAGTCACCTGTGGTTGCCAAACTGACCATATTGAGTCCTCTCCCCTGAGTTCCACCTCCCTGGTGGGAGGGGAACCAGGAGACTGCCTCCAATCCAAGTTCACTAGCCTAGCAAGACAACTTAGAGACAGGGCTTCCCTCTACTGATTTATGGAAGTGACTTCTCAGCTTCGTTCCTATGCGATCTGGCAGGCACCGTTTTGAACAAAACTGAATTTCTTGGCTTCATTATGTGAAAACGGTACAAACTGCTGTAATAAGGAATAAGAAAGTCATGATTTATGACCCTCCACATATAGGACGTCTAATTCTGCCTTTTGCTCAATGGTCTATCCGTTGTGTGAGCAAAGTCAACACCGATAATGAAATGCAGACTAAATCAATTGAATAAAATGCACTAGAAAGACTAGGCCGCTGAGTAAACTTGGAAAGGCTAGCAGTGCCGGCAACATTAGTATGTGGACAACAGGCAATTACAAAAATCAATACCTGGATATGAAGACATGACAGGCAGCCATCTGTCACAGAGAGAACTCATTACTAATGATTTGGCTCCTGAGTTAGGATGAGAAAACAACACAGGTCTATACAAAATCCCTATCAGAGGTTACACGTGTGTGTGTGTGTGTGTGTGTGTGTGTGTGTGTGTGTGTGTGTGTGCGTACGCGCGCGTGCGTTCGCATGTGCACGCGTGTGCTCCCTAAGTGACTGAGGAGAGAGAAAGGGAAAGGCCAGATGGCTGACTCTATATTTTATTTAGGCCTTTTGCACTCTCTCTGTTCCTCTGGCTTTTCCTAACTTTGATCTCATTTAGCTAACTTGGTATCAGGTGGTTCCCTGCATCACCCTTTCCTTCCTTCTCATCCCAGCCTCCCAGGCACCAAGGGAACATTATCATGAGGTCCTGGCAGTGTGTGGAGCCTGTAGGGGCAAAGCTGAGGAACGACACCCATAATCTGAGCCAGTGCTCTAAAGTGCCAGCTGTTAGAAGAATTTCTAAGCAGCGCCAGGTGATACAGGAAGCCTTGAAAGCACCCACAGCAAAATAAAAAACTAAACACACGGACACACAGACACACACACACAGACACAGACACAGACACACACACACACACACCAGATAAAATAGTAACTTAAGTGTCTTAACTGTGTTCCTGGCCATAAAAGAATATGAGTGAATGAATACGTCACTGCTAAGCAGTTTGCGCACATTAGCTCATTTAGTCCCTGCAAAGACGCTACCATGGAGGTATCAGCACCTCTCTTTTAAAGTGGAGAAAAGAGGCTTGTGAGGACGATCAGCTTGCTCCAGGAGACAGAGCTACTGAGCAGGGAGGCGATGGGAAGGTGCATCTGTCTGACACTGATGTGTGTGCTCGTCACCACTCCACCGCACCACCTCTTGTCTGCCACAGGGCACGGAGGCACTTCTAATGTGGCCACACAGGAGTGAGTCTATGGCCAGTTGTTAGGCCTCAGTGCTACTGAGAGGCTTCAAGGCCAGCCCACGGATCACGGAGCTGAGCCAGTCAGACCAGCGACTTTAAACACTTCCCCCCGCCCTGGTGTCTATACTGCCTGACTGCCTGACTGCCTGTAATAAAGAGTCTGACTCCATCTTTTGATGTTTGGCTTCTGACAGCTCTTAAGCGTCACCCTCCTTTTTCCCCTCTGCCCACCTCTGAGCAAGCGGATAAGCAAGCTTGGGTGTTTCCTCCCGTGGCATTAGCAGGGAGTTCGAACCCCACAAGCCCCCATCTGCATGTGGGACCTCACCCAAGTCCCACCCCTTGGCCACCATGAAATCTGGAGCCAGCCTCCTTTCCTGCTGTCTCAAGCCATGTTTGGCCCTGCTTGGGAGCCACCCTGCCCATCCACAGCCTCGTTAGGTGAGTGCCCCACCTCTTTAGGCCCCATTGGTACGTATGGGTGTTGTGTCCAGTCCTCACATCAGAATCACATTTTGGGTTGGTGTGCTCCCCACCTTTGTGGGGGTAACATAACACTTCTGACCAACTTTATGCCAATGACACCATGAAGTGCTTTTGTGACTTTTGGAGAAAGCCCCGAAGTTGTAGTCATCAAACGATGGTGTGTGATCCCCCTAAGCAGAAAGCCGTCCTTCATTTTGAACAGCCAGTTTGCTTTTCTATTAAAAACAGTGAATAATTAAGAGAATTTCCACTTGGGGCAGGAGCTACTTTAATATAGTTTTAGGCCATTTTAAATTTATCTTAGATGGACAATGTTTTTCTATATTTCACCGTTGGCACTACTGACATCTGGGGCTGGGTAATTCTTTGTGGTGGGGGCTGTCCTGTGCGTGATAGGACATCTGCCAGCATCCCTGACCACTACCCACCACAACCCGCTCCAACTGTGACAACTAAAAAAAGTCTCCAGATGGTGTCGAATGTCCCTTGGGGGCAAAATTACACCTGGTTGAGAACCACTGCTCTATATTTATTCTACAAAAAAAATTAATGATTTTTCTGGTAAGGATAAGCATAAGCATGGATCAAGTTCTTTGAGTCCCAGTGGAAGAGATGGAAAAAAATGATGAAAAGCTGCTAAGCTATATACATCCCAATGCAAGCAAGCAAAATCTATAATAAATTGCAATTATATCTTCAAATCTCTCTACTCTTAAACTAATTTAGACTTATCCTCAAAATTGCTTACACTATGGAGATGACTCTTTATAGCTTATAAAATCTTTTTTTTATAAAAATGATTACTCAGCTGCTTATATGCAAATGATTATCCTTTTTTTAAAAAAAATCAGTTAGCTCTACTGACCACCATGATTGTCCAGAAATATCACACACACAATGCATGCACCTTAAAGTATTCCCCAAACACAAAGCATGTTAACAGTCATTTACATGAGGCTCTTAGACAATAATCTCTTTCATGGAGCACATACTCCTATATCCATATGATACCTGCTGGTACTTCTGTGAATGGCTCAGAATTCTTGGTTATAACACAAAGCTGGTATTATTGCCTAAAGTTCCCATCCTATCAATGAGTTTTCCAGGAAGGACAGATGACACCATTGATCGACTGCAGTCATCTCATTGTAAACTGAGGAGACAACATAAGATGCTCTGTAGTTCCTCAGGATTTAGAGGCACAGACAACTCCAGAGATAGAACTGGAAGGAGAAAGGCAAACCGCACTCTAAGTGCAGCAGCTGGCAGTCTCACCTCTGTGAACACAAGCACGTATCCTGGGTCCTCTGTCCCACAGTATTCAATTATTAAAAAAGAGGAATGTATGACAGGCATGGCGATGAATTAGATGGAGCGCTATGTTTCAGTCTTCAACATGGATCTCAGTTTTGCAACTTTAGTTTTCCCATGCCTTTCCCCTTTCAACATTACTCTCGAAACCTCAGTGAAGACAAATCGGACACCGATCCTTTGAGAATCGGAGCAGCGCTTACCTCGGCTTTAATTTTATTGTCTCCGAAGCAGAGGTGTTGTAAATAGGCGGCAGCATTGGACTGGACCGAAGGGAACTGATGCTGCAACATCTGAATCACTTCAGGCAGTTCTGGGTCTCTCCATCCAAATTCTCTGAACAAAAGGAAGGCGGGAGAACGTGAGATTGTAATCCTGCCACAGTGTCAGCGTACGGTTAACTCATTAGGAAATGCACTCGACAGTTTACATGGGAATCTTTCACAAATGACTGCTCTGGTTTTCTTACACGTATCCATCTAGTAAAGGATTTGCAAAGATTCCCTTGAGTAAATGGTTTGTAAATATATACATGTGTGCATATGAAGGTCTGACCATTAAGTTCGCGAACTTGTTGCAACAATGTTGCTAAATATTTTTTGATATCAGAGGGATTATTCACTATGAATTTGTACCAACTGGACAAACAGTTAACCAAGTTTACTATTTGGAAGTGCTGAAAAGGCTGCGTGAGAAAGTTAGACGACCTGAACTTTTCGCCAACAATTTATGGCTCTTGCATCACGACAATGCACCAGCTCACACGGCACTGTCTGTGAGGGAGTTTTTAGTCAGTAAACAAATAACTGTATTGGAACATCCTCCCTACCCACCTGATCTGGCCCCCCAATGACTTCTTTCTTTACCAGAAGATAAAGGAAATATTGAAAGGAAGACATTTTGATGACATTCAGGACATCAAGGGTAATACTATGACAGCTCTGATGGCCATTCCAGAAAAAGAGTTCCAAAATTGCTTTGAAGGGTGGACTAGGCGCTGGTGGTGGTGCATAGCTTCCCAAGGGGAGTACTTCGAAGGCAACCATAGTGATATTCAGCAATGAGGTATGTAGCACTTTTTCTAGGATGAGTTCGTGAACTTAACTGTCAGACCTCATATACGTACGAGGATGCATTAATACATATATAATCTTAAATGCATTAACTGAAGCTATCTGTTTATGAAGATTATGAAACAATGACTGAAAATAACACCTAATTTTATTAATATATGCATTTTCCATTTGGCCTTAAAAGGATAATTTATAAGGTCACATTTATTTTCTAATATATTGTTTCAACAGTCTGACTCACATACAGTATTTAGCTAAATTATCATATGAAAGAAAATATAACTGGATGGATCCAATCCAGAATGTCATAATAGCAGTTGATGTCATCATCTTTATTATTTTTATCATTATAATCTCTTCTTTAAAAACAGACAGAGTTCTTAGATGATTCTCTGGGGATGAAAGTATAGCAATGAGAAGACTATATGAAAGGGCATTATTTATTTAAAGAGTTAAGATTATTCATACAATGTTAATAAATATAGTGCCTTGTACATTCTTTTCCTGCATCTTCCTTTTTCCATCCAAGCTACTCGAATAAGCTTGTTGTTTATTTAATTTTAAGAAATATGCTCTAAGATCATTAAATGCATTCTAAAACATAAGGTTGATTGTACCATGATGCATATAAATATTCTTTCATGAAGTCAATCAGCTCAACCGATTACAGTCAAGCTGAAAGGGCCAACTGTATGGATTCTATTCCTGTAGCAGGAAGCCAATTTTTAACAGAGAAATAAAAGAGCAACAAACTCTGAGACCACAGATAAAAACTTGACCCCATGAGCCACAAGAGCATATACTATTTATCTGAAGGATGGGGTGGAAGAGAAACGAGATGACTTTGCAACAACCACTCTACCGCTGGAGAAAGAACTCAAAAGCATATATCCTATTGACACCAGGTCAGGGCTGTCATCTGAGAAGAAGAGTCATGAAAAACGGGAGAGAGAAAGGAACAGACAAAGGTTAAAAGTTTCCTCGTAGATTCTAACCTGTTCTCTTTATCTTTCCTTTATCACAACTGGCAGAGGTTGTCAAGCAAAACCTGGAGCATGTTGGTGGTTCCCTTAGAGCTACTAAAGACAATACGAAGTAGCATTCCATTTGAGTTGGCTCAATGTTTATTGGAGGGCTAAATAATTCAGTTGAATATTCATTATTTAATAAATGTACCTAAAATCTTAGGCAGACACAAATTTTCAAAAGGACACATATAGTACAGTAATACATTTGCTATAAAACATAATTAAGGGATTGCTGATAATGGGCAAACTATTGACTTTTTCTTGGCTATGTGATCTAGAAAACAATTATGGATTAAAACATAGGAAGCCAGTTTTTCTTTTTTATTTACTTTCCTTTTGCTGCATGATTTTAAACCATCTCTGCAACATTGAGATAGCACAGCCCCTCTTCTTTTAATAGCAGCCCCTTACAATTATATTCTTCATACAAATTAAACAGAAAATCTACAGAACAGCTGTAAATTAAAATGGGAAGTGTCATGCAAAAACACTAGATGGCCAAGACGAGTTCAGGCTAGCCTGCATTACTGGAAAGTGTTCAGTAAAGAATTCACTTCAGCCTGTGTTAGTAACCAGATGGTAACCATTCCATTAGGCTCAGACGGCACATATCTATCAAGAACACCTTTGGAACAAGAGCGCTAGGGGGCAGTCTTAGGGACTCTCAGCACATATGCGTGCAAATGCACTTGTGTGGACACACACACACACACACACACACACACACGACCAACCTCAGATAGAACAGATGCCTGCTCCAAAGAACTGAAGGAGGGATCCACGCTCTTAACTCCTACGTCCAAAGAAAGGTTGTCAGCGTCCCCCTAAAACCTCTGGAGTCCCTAACGTCCCCTCTACCCCACTACTGTTCTCCCAGACCTAGGTTCTCACCTTTTACCCTGCCAATGGTGTCAGTCACCTCCCACCTCACCATTCTTCCTCCCTAACTCATATAAATACGCAAACACGCAAAATGGATTGTGCTTCAAACCCTTCTGTGGTTCTCAGTGTCCTTGGGATAAAGACCACGGCGTTCCCATGGCCTGCAAGGCCCGCTGACCGGCCATCTCTTCCCTCACCACCTCATGTCACACATCTCCACCTGGCTTCACTGGCTACACAGGTGGGTGGGTGGGCGGACCTTGACCAGTCCTGGCCCCGAGGCCCCTCACTCAAACTCAGGATTTTGGGCTCTCTGAGACTGTCTCAGCAAGGTCCTCCCTAACTGCCATCCATGCGGTACCAAGTCAGAATGCCTCCGTTATGTGGTGGGCCAATTACCATCTCTCTCCACTCTAGAAAGTTCTGTGAGGCCAGGGCCACACCTTCTTGGTCATCTACAAGGCAACTGGCACAGTGCAGCACAGTTCAACACTCTCTGGTACATAATGAGCACTACATAATGTATCCCAAAAGAATAAGGCATGAAGGTAGGATTGAAGAATGTGTCTTGGCAGGAAGAGTGTTTCCTCAGTTCTACTGGTAACTACAGGAAAAGCAAGGGTCATTGCTCTCACCGATGGGTCATTCTTAAAATGTCACCCCCCACCCCAATACACACACACACACACACACACACACACACACACACACACACACACACACACACACACACACACACACACACACACACACGCACTTCATGCTGCCAACCTGAGCAGTCCTTTCTATGCATCCATCGGATAACTCCATGGATTAAACCCTCCAGTGGTGTCCCACTGAGCTCCTGAGTTTTGCTTGGGAGGCCCCACAGACACGAGTCCTGTGTTTCTGAAGGCATCTGCTACCAAAGCACCCTGTGCCTCTTACACCAGCCTCCCTGACCTGCCTCCTTGCTGTTCCCACTTCAAGACCTTGGTCCTTCTGGGGAGGCTCCTCCCTCAGGTCTCTGCACGGCGCTGTCTTGTCTTAAGTCTCAGTTCCAACGTCTCCAACAGCTTCTGACCAAAGAAGCCCCACCCCTCAAGTCATTTCTACTCAACTATCCTGTTTTATACACAAGACTTATGACTATCTGGAAGCCTCCATGGGGGTAAAGACATTGCCCGCACCAGGAAAGGATGATGCCTGGGAGCCACTGTGCCCCAATCCTCATTGGGTTGCTGGGTTGGGGGGAGGAGAACTACTCTGGGACAAAGTGAAAGAGGGTGAGAGAGCTCAGAAAGCCAGGTAAGACCGAAGACAAAAGTAACTCAGCGGTTAACATGGCTCAACTGTCTCCCAACCGACACCAGCTCTCCAGGATGGGGTTGCGGGGATTGTGGGTCCAGGCGGTTTACTTCCGGCTTATTCTACCGGCCGCCCCCCAGGACTCGGCCACAGCAGCAGCTGCCCTCTGGGGGAATGCCCGTGTTTTCAAATGCTCCATTTCACAAGATAGATGCTCAAGGAGCATCTGCAGAAAGTTTGGGGGAATGAAAACACCCAAGACTCTTTCTCTAGAACCGTTTCACTTCACTTAGGTTAGAGTCTGTTTGGGGTTTTTTGCTGCCCATGGAGATGGACTCCATAAAAGGAGCTGGGGGCTGGGAGGCAATCAAGTGTCCATTTACTTCGGGCCAGAGTTTAGTCTGTGGTATGGTTTCTTCACATAAGGTCTACATCTTTAAGGACAGGAGTGGCTTCTAAGGCAAAAATGTTGTGGAGGAAGACAAATACGAGTGACGGAACAGCAGGCATGAGGGTGAGGGCTGTAAAAAGGGGTGAACTATTTGGGAAAGGTGTGGCGATCAGCTTGGGGCGGGTAAGTCTGTGAACCGGGGAGCTGCAGGGAGGAGCGTGGCCTGGGAAGGGGGACTGGACAGTGGGGCTGGGGCTGGGGGCAAGGCCGGGTGAGATAACGGAGGGCTTTGCCTTCAAATACAGAAACTCTTGGTCTGGTCTGTGGTCAGGATTGCGCAAAAGAAATCGACGGAAATTTAGATTTGTTTAGGCTTACATAACCAACAGGAAAATAAACTTAGGAGTGTGAGCGTCTCTTCAAAGTCAGTTGCTAAGGTTCCCTGATCACACGCTTTAACTCTTTAGCCCTTAACTAGTCCTGTGTAGTTTATTTTTATGTAACAGGAGAAGGAAACTAGGCTCGAATGTTACTGAATATAAATGGTAGAGCCAAAATAAAACTCTGTCGGCTTTTGAGCAGATAAATGTAACCACATAACTATGCTGCCTGCCGTAATCACGGTTGTGAAATAATGTCTAAACAGTGATTTTGGGGGGACAATGTTTAAAAAATAAATATGTTTAAAACAGTGCTCCTGGGGGACACTTGGCGACGCCTGAAGACATTTTTGGTTGTCACAACTGGAAGATGCTGTTGGAATCCAGGGGTTAGAGGCCAGGGACGCTGCTCAACATCTTACAATGCACGGGATGGTCCCCCGCAACACAGGATCACTTGTCCCCAAAATGTCATCAGAGCCAAGGTGCAGAAACCTGGATCCACACATGTACGGTATTTGATCTCGTTTGTCGAGTATGCGTCTTATAAATATTTCACTCCTTAATTACTGTAGTGAGATGGGCACAGGATTTGACATCAGAGTAACTGGGATAATTTAGGATCAAGAGTTCATAACTTAAACTTCTGACTTTCTCCCTTCTAGCCAACAAATGTAGGAGAGTCCCTTAGTATTCGCTGGTCTTGCTTTCCATGGATCTGATACAGAGACTGACACTTAATTTATGGGATTCCTTTTTAAATGACTCCATAATATATATGCAAGTCCTTGGTAAATGATTGAGCTAGAATTATATGAGTAATTATTATTCTAAGGCTGCTCTAAGGGATGCACGCGCACACACACACATTACATAATGCCATTTTTAAAAATAACCTTTTACTTATGTGTATTCAATTGGATGTTATACTTACTTGAAGGGGAGACACTGCTTTAGCTTGTAGTAAAACTGTGTCTTAAAATGTGCCATTATGACATGCTTTCTTTTTCCCCTTCAGAGGCCCAGTGCCACGGGGGGCAACGTTCTCTGCATGCAGCCAGAGTTGGTTCAAATCTTGCCCTACCACGAACTCTCCTGCAGCCTTGGTCTCCTCCTGTGTGTGTCTCATCTGCTGCAGGGTCTCCACTGGCTGGCATGCAAGGTGTTCTCTGAATATATGTTCGTTGAGTCCACCTGTCATCCTAAGATAATAATTCCTACCTTGGAGTAATATTGGGATGATTAGAAATAATATATATATGAACTCCTTAGAGCAATTTCTGGCACACAGTGGGGGCCCTCAAGAAATGTCAGGTATTATAGTACGTAACTAGATGAAGAAGAACACAAGAATAAGAAATGAGGACCATCTATGATCTCCCACGGACGCCAAACTCATAACTCTCATTTGTTACTGGGCTTCACTTTTAAAATGTTAATGGAACTGGAGAGTATGCAAATGTAACCTTTTCTCCATTAAAACTTGTCACAGAGACCAACAATATTGTGACTAAATCCTCACTCTTACACAGACTAGCTGAGTCGTTAAAATGACACCGTGCTTAGCATAGCACTAACTAGCAAACAGTTTGAAATTCCTTACTATGTTATGCTGGCATTGACACAAAAGAGTTGATGGACTGTCACAACATTTGATCACATTTACTTCTGCACTCAGAGGAGCCCCAGGACAACCAGAGCCTCCTGGAATTCAAAATTCGATTTTCGGCAAAGCTCCATGTCAGAGGGACAGTGTCACTTTGACTGCTTGCCTTGATAATTTCTGTTGGGGGCAGGGTTGTAAGGGTATTATTTAAACCAATCATTTCTAAACTTTTTAACTCTAACAAAAAGTTTTAAAGACCATTTTGATTTTATTTTTTAATACCCAGAGCCATGAGGTGGCCTGTTTTGTCTCTGATTTGGTTTTGTTGGTAGGGCTAGGAGGTGGGGGGTGGGTACAGAGGTGGTGGTCTTAAGAAAGTTAGAGGCTTCTTTTTGAAATGACAAAATAGAGATATTTTAATTCTTGTTGACCGACAAGAACTTATCCAGTGATAAACATGTGGACATGTTAGTGTTTTAATCCTCATTCCTAGAGCGTTTATGACCGAAACGAAAAGTTACCTGACATGGTTCACCACATTTAAAAACATCTTTTGCTATTAGCATATAAACAGTCACACGACAATTATGACTGCTTAGACAGCAAGCTCGACTGTTGCAGTGTGTAGAAAGAAATGGCTTTCTCCAAGCTTAACATTTTGAGAAGCTGTAATTCTCAAAACTGCATCGTAAGCATTAATTCCCTCCCCTGGATCTGTGGGCCTGTCTCCTGATGGGGCAGCCCCAGCATCCGGTCCCTGGAGCAGGCTCAGCCCTCAGGGGGGTGGAGGTGCTCTGGGACCACCCAGCCAGCAGCTGCTTCTCATTGTCCACCATCTTCTTCTCAACTGAATTCTGGATTATAAACTATACCCTTTCTCTTCGCGAAAGATTGGGGAAACTCGCACAAACCACCTACGATGACATGCTAGAACAAAAACGAAAAATCAAGTACACAAAAGGATAATTCAAGTATTATGAGCACAAGGTCAACAGACTTAATTACTTTGTTTCTGATCTGCCTCTTCTTACAAGGGGCCCTGCCAACAGCAGAGAAATTAATACAGGAGAGAAGGGGCCATTTCTGTTAGGTAAGTGGAAACACAGAATGGCTATTGCTTTGTGTACTTAGGAGGCCAGCGAGGAGAATCTGCGGCTCTCTACACCCATCCCAATATTCGTGACAGGTCTCTGGTTAGGATATGATGGTAAACTGCATCATGGCCCCCAGAGGTATCCAGGTCCTAATCTCTGGGACCTGTGAATGTGACCTTACGTGGCAAAATGGACTTTGCCCAGAATAAGAAGGCAACATAACTCTGAATGTGAGATGCTATGCTGGCATCTTTGAAGGTGGAGAAAGGGGCCATGAGCCACTGAATGCAAGGCTGCAGCTCTAGACGCTGGCGAGGACCAGAAGGAGGGCTCCCCGGGAACCTCTGGAGGCAGCACGGCCTTGCTGACACCCTGGTCATGGTCCAGCGAGCCTGATCTCAGCCTTCTGGCCTCAGAACAATAAGAGAATAAATGTGTGGTGTTTCAAATCATCAACTTTGTGTTAATTTATTATAAGGAAACAAAGGCAGACTCCGATCTGACCCCAGGATATGGCCCTTTTAAGCCTGGAAGAGACCACCCCTGGGGCAAGAAGGTGGAAAGAGCCACTTAACATTGTTGACCCGGCAATTTTACACAGAAGCTCTCTCCTGCCACTGGCTATTGTTTCGTATCTTTCCATGTGATAAGCACAAGGGGTGCTTTCTGTAAAAACATCATTTCTCTGAAGAATCTTTGACTTTTCTTTCAGTACCTTTGGCAAGCCACGGTTCTCCCTTAAGGTGCCACAGACTAGTGTTTTCTAATAATATTTAAGCTGTAGAAACGCTGTTGTAATAATTATCTGGATATACATGATGCCAAGAATCAAGATATGGCTCTAAGACAGATAATATAGCTTCTTGTAGCGTTTTGCCTTCCCTCGAATAGATCTTGAAGTTGCAAATGCATATAACTCATGGAAAAATTCTTCACCATCACGATCCATCATGACTATTTTTTGCAATACTAGAATTGTGATAAAAACCTAAATATCAAGACAAATAACTTTTTTTTAATAATAAAATGAACATGACTGAACACGATGAACAAAGCTTTTACAATACCCTATATTACCCTGAGTTTTAAAACCTGAATTAGCTAATGCAAGGGCAAACACGGGTTAACTCGTGACTGGTCAATAACATTTGGCATGAAAACACGAGAACTTGTGACCAGTCAACAATGTGTTCAGATATTCCGAGAGGCACCGCCTCCAATTCCTGCCTCTGGAAGTCCTCTCCATGACTTCTGGTAATCAGGTAGGCTCCTCTATCATTTACCCATTTTTTGATCACCTCTTGTTTATCTGTTTGGATTGCGGCTTCTCTGACCTTCCGATTATTTCTTTAAGGCCCCATAGCCTTCCCTTCTGGCCATGTCCCTGCAGGCTGCCTGGCTGCCTGCTTCACTTTAGGATTCAGTCACGACTGCTGATGCCTCCAGCCGATGTCCACTGAGTGACCACTGTGCTCCCCAGCCACTGAAGATACAGCACTGACCAGAGCAAAGGTCCTGTCCTCAGGGAAATTAGGTTCTAACGGGAACTGTGAATTCATTATTAAAAGAGCAAAATATATTATTTGTCAGATAGTGATAAGTGGGTATTGGGTGGAATCGTGTCCCCACCCAAAATTCACATCCACATAGAACCACAGAATGTATCCTTATTTGAAATAAGGTCACTGCAGTTGTAATTTCGGATTAAGACGAGATCTTACTGGATGAGGGTGGGCCTGAAACCCAATGAGCATGTCTTCAGAAGAGACAAAAACGGACATGGAGACCCAGAGACAAGAAGGCCACGTGCAGATGCAGGCAGACATTGGGGTGACAGGGCCGCAAGTCAGGGGCGCCAAGAACCGCTGGCCACCAGCAGAAGGAGATTGGCACGGAAGGTCCTTCCCTCAGAGCCTCCAGAAGGAGTCAACTCCCGATACCTGGACTTTGGTTTTCCGGTCTCCTGAACCCTTAGAGAATAAATCCATGTCGTTAAGCCACCCAGTTTGTGGTACTTTGTTACGGCGGCCATGGGAAACGAATACAAGTGTGATGGGAACCCATAAATCAGGCAGACAAGAGGTGAGAAAGCCACTGGGTGAAGGGGACTGAGTCCTGGGCGCCATGTTGAGAGGGGCCACGGGGGCCCAGATTATAGAGGAATTGCCAGCCACAGCAGGCTTTTTGCTTCTGCACTGATACAGGAACCATCAGAATGCTGTGATCTGATGCACGGTTTTAACGAATACTTTGATGGTGGCTACAGGGATGGATACATCTGTCAAAAGTCAAAAACTGCAGGCCACAAATGGTGCGTTTATTGTATATAAATTATATACCTTGATAAAAAGCTGAGTTTACAAAAAAGCTCCCTCTGGCTGCGGTGTTGAGAACACACGCTAGGGGGCAGGATGGAGGCAGGGGACTGGTTCCGAGGTTCCTGCCAGGATTCCGGGGAGAAGAGGGTGGCCCAGCAGAGGGGGCTGAACAGCAGAGGGAATCTGGAAGCCTTTTGAAGGCAGAGACAGCACCTGGTGCTTGTCAAGTGTGAGGGAGAGAGATGCTCAGTGAATCCCTCTGACTGGCCCCCTCTACTTCTCTCCTACCAACGCTCCGCATTAATTGGTGTCTCCTGAGGCCAGGGGGCTGGGTTGGTCAGACTAGCATCCTCTTTGGGGACTGGCGTCTGTTATTTCAGAACAAGAAGGACCAATTTTGCTAGCAAGTTTTCTACTGGCTGCTGAACTGGAGAGAAAGAGTAACATAGTGAGATATTGGTTATGTCTGAACTATTACGGGTACCAGGTGCCTTACATTATTCTCAGCCAAGCAATGGACTTCTCTGACTTCAATTTATTAGGAGTTGAGGAGGGAAATAACGTAAAATGATTAGCCAAAATTGATGCTATTATTTATCATTTTTAATTGCATGTACTTTAAGTACCAGTGGATTTCTGCTTCTATTGAAGACCTGAATATTCTAAAAGCCATTAGGTTACAAAGACTTATCAATTGTATTTAATATCTATTTGGTATTGGTTAACTTTAAAATACTTACTTGTTAATGCAAGTAGACTTTTTTAATGACAATATACTCCACAATGAAAAGTTAATTCATACATGTAAGAATTTAGCTGCCCTGGAAATTCTAGCAGGCTCTGTTTGCTGATAATAGCCCAAGGGGAGAAAATGACAAATTATTACCCATCAACTTTACCTTATCAGCCATAATGACTTTATGGAAAATGTTTATATTATGTGATTATGTATCCATTTTACAATTAACAGCCATCTGTTACAATTAACAGACCCACCACGTGGCTCTGTGAACTCTGAGTGGGAACAAGAAGGAAGGGATTTGGCGGCCAATATCTGGGATAGGAGTGCGTGGTTCAAGTATGTTTAAGCAACAGTTTTTACCTCTTCGGTATCAGAAGAATATCAGGATTTTGCCTTAAGAGTAGATTAAGAATTTGAGAAAAAGCCCTGATCACTCTCAACAGGTTTTATTGTGTATGTATGTGTGTGCATGTGTGTACGTGTGTGTATACACACATGCACATATATAAAAGGGAGAGTAATGTTAACTGACGGACTAGAAACACACTGTGGATAAATCATAGAATGGAGCACATTTTTTATAAATTAGGTATTTTCTTATAAATTTGACAGTTCTCTGTGAAAAACTAAAACTAGTGCTTTTAATGATTCTGTTTCTGAAAACAACTGAACTTCCGGGAGAAAGCAGAATTATATAAGTTGATGCATTTTACATGCAGGAACACTGTCTCTTAAGATGCCACACCAGGCTCCGTGTTTCTGGAGGTGAGAACATGTCACACGATAACTGTCAGAGTGTCTTTACAACGTAAGCTAAGAGGGTCGATTGCTAACCAGAATCCATTCTCGGTGACAGCAATTACTTAACAAAATCCATGGTTGATATTTTAGTCCTACAAATGTTTTGTAGCATGTTTCAGATACATGACTCCATCTTCATCACCTTAGATCTCCAAAGAATCACAACTCAACTGATTTCAGGTAATGATGAATAGAGATACTTCCCTTAAAGAAAGTCCTAATAAAAATCTAACAAAATTTGGTGTAGAAAGGTACCAAGGGAGAAAGGTGTTCGAAGACAGTCTTAAAAATGAAGCAACAAATTGTGTGAAAATAGCGTCCATGCATTGCTTCCTTCCAGGGGAATTTGAGAGGCCTTTTTATGAATCGGGAAAGTTCTAGGTCCTGGGGATAGGAATACTGAGCTCTGACTTCAAACCGCTTACACGTTAGTGGGGAAAAGACCGGCTGTATAAATGGGCAGTGGCCATACACTGAGTAAGACACGTTGTTCAAAAACTGCCGGAGCCGCATATGAAGCTGGATAGTTGAGCGCTTTCCTTCTGGATAGTGCTGTGTTCAAATCAATAGAAACGATGGCAGAAGTAATTACGACTAACTTTAATAAATAATTATGCCATCATGAATACCCGTAATAATGGCATATAATTCCCAGAATGTTTAATGTATGCATTTTTATTTGATTTTCTTTACGTTGTAGAAGGGGAAGTCACCTTCTCCAGAATTTCCCACTTATTATGTAGACTGGGAAACTCAGGTCAGGCAGTTTCGTGACTTGACCAAGGTCACAAGTAAATGAGTGTGCGGAACCTGGTGGCTAATTCTCAAGGTTCAAAGCTTCTTCAAAGTTACACTTAACCAAGATGTCTCATCCATGTGGCTCTGTAACACACCCAGCCTCCAGTTCCAAACACTGATTGGTTCTTGGTCTTGGATTGTAGTGGACATTCATGGGGGAGCAGGATTATATAACAGAAAATGCATGTTATCTAAGAAGAGAGCATTTATTCTCATGGTTTTGTGGGTTAAGTTCCTGATGGAAATAGGGTCATGTGGTATAAGGGGTTGATATTCAGGAAGAGCAAACTTAAAATAATAAGTTGCTAGCCATGCCGATGCCATCAGCCAGGATCACCAGGATCCCATCTGTAGCTGAAGAAAGCTGGCTTCACTGCTCCCAACAAGAAGAAAGGGCCCACATGGTGGGACTGTGGGGCACTGCAGCAATGGGATGTTAGAGTGGGCTAGGATGGGGCTGTGCTAGGCGCTTTGGGGCAGATTCAAGGGAGCAGGACTTCATTTTGGGTTGGCTGCTACCAGGATGGGGGCAAAATTCTGTGACTGAGTATCTTAAAGATTTTTATTTGGAAGGAGGGAAGAACAGAGAGAGGCTCACACCGTGATTGATGAAGAAACAGCAGTTATTTCAAGTAGCCAGGAGAGGTGGCTGTTTCCACCAGTTCTGTGGTTCAGACAACACTCATGCTTTTCCTGTGCTCAGGCATGATTCTGGAGGGGCCTTGATTTGGTCCTGACCCATCCTCATCACAGTGTGATGCCTTGTGTGGTGGTGACAGTCTATGAAACTGTTCATGCTCAAAAGAAGACCACCAGGACCTACGTGTGGCCGCCTGGCCAGCTCCTGGCTGCCAGTGAGGAGACCCAGGGGTCACAGAGGGAGAGTGGAGGGGCCGAAGGTAAGCATTCCTTTCTGACTCTGACTGCCTCTGCAGAAGCGTCATTCTGGAGATCAAAATGGTGTTCCTAAGCTTTGTCAACATGTTACCAAAACTACAAGTGGAAAGGAAAGGAAAGATGAGGGAGGGAAGGGAAGGGAAGGGAAGGGAAGGGAAGGGAAGGGAAGGGAACCATTGCTGTCCCCATGAAGCCACACTCCAACTCTTTTTCTGTATCCCTGACTCATTATTTTGAAATCTTACAGACAGCAAGTCTGACACTTGAATGTAACTGCTGACAAATGACCTCATGATCATGTCTGTTAGCACCTTTTGTTGTTGTTACCTGAAATGCATTAGGAATGGGAGAAAAGCTTTGGCTTTGTTGCTTAGCTGTTAGAAAAGAAAAAAAACACAAAAAAGCTATGGACATTTAGCTATGTCTGTCAAGACTGGTGCCCAGGTCAAAAACCACACCTGTCTCGGTCTATGGTTGCACTTCGCCCTTAAAGGAATTCTAAAGAAACTCTGAATACTTTGGATACACTCTTAATATTAGAAAAAAAAGAACTACGGTGTCCAAGTGGCCAGTCACAATTATTTCTCATTACTAGACATTAAATGCAAAAAAAAAAAAATTCTATCCATAGGTATTTTCTTTCATCAGGTTTCACAGTACGTTTAACACAAAACTATTAATTTACTTCCATTTCTGGTATCTGGATGTTTCTAAATATAAAATGTAGAGGAGATAGTCACCTTTCATTTTGAATGAAATAACCAACAATGAATATTTATTAGTAGTCCTTGCAGATCGTGGGTGAAGGGGGTAGGGACAGGCCAGCTGTACACCATTATACTGGAAGATTCCATATCTGTGCAACTGAATACATTAGCCAGCTTCTTTTTAAAGTGCAGTAATAAGAAAAAGAAGGTATTCATTTCAAGATAATAGTGTCCAATTACCTTTAATTTCTACCATTGATAAAGTCTGAGACTAGGCTTTTATTACCTCTGTGTCACCTAACTCTCGGGAGAATGGCTGTGATTAATTTGAAAATTAATTGAAAAGTTTGCACTGAGTTTAAAGGTATTTTCTGTTATTACCGCTATAGATCTTTATAATTTAAAATGGGGTAGATGGGCAGACAGGGCAGATGGAGTAGGTCTGATTACAGGAAAAAGAGCAAGTGGCAGATAAATATAGTTTTATTTATGAAACAATAAAAGCATACGTTATTTCTTTTGTCTTTCGCACTAATTAAGAATTACAGTTTCCTCATTAGGCGTTTTTTAAATTTATTATTATTCACTAGAAAAACGCTATTTTAAGTTTCTATCTCCCCAGCAGCCATCTGATGCCCCAAGGAAACAAATCATGTGGATCTTTAAGAAGACTACTTTAATATCTAATTGTTGCAACAGATTTATTTTTTCTTTGTGAGAAGTGACTGAACAAAGCACACGGGTGGAACCTGACTTTATATAACTTCAGAGGTTCCCAGCCTTTAATGGCTCACGGGGCCCTTTGCGTCTGTCAGTTTTTCACAGGGCCTCTGGGCCCAGAGAAATGCCAGGCAGTGCCATTAATTAGTCAGGTGCAAACAACTTAGGAATTACCCACGTCCTAACAAGTTAGTGCCGTTCGGGCACTGCACAACTTCTCAGACCTTGGAATCAGACACAGCTCTCTCCAGTTCCTCTCAAATTGAGTTTTACATGATACTTGCTTTTTATGACAGAAACCTCTTGCAAAGTTATGACATCATCAAAAGGAATGTGACACAATTGAATTTTGAAACTGAACTAACTCGAGCTCATGCTTGTCTTGGCGTCTGACAGACACTGTGGTTCCGTTAAAAACTTCAACTACCCTGAGAAGCGCCTCTGAGTTGGCTGTGTCACCCTGGGGCACCTTGGAACACAGTTTGGGAACAGCAGTAAATGAATGGTCCTTCCAATAGCTGTGACCTACACCTAAAGAATTTAGCATAATGAACAATTATTGGCAGACAGGCAGATCGTGTGTACAGGAACAGGAAGTTTATCCTGTACGATTTAAATTTAGAATTTCAATTAAGTGACACTGCACATGAGCTCAACGAACATAAACACTTGTCATTTGGGAAACTACTCTCTGTCACGTGTAACAATTTTTCCTTTAAATATTTGAAATGTATTATTTATGACTTCTAAAGACCTAAAACACAACATTCCTTAATGGTTCTTTATATATTTCCAAGATGCTTACAACAGACTTTGGGGACGATACCAACTTTTACAACTGCCATCTCTCCCTCTCTCTCTATTTTTTTAACCTTAACAAGAGTATATATAGTATAATGAAATCATGCAATCAATGCTCAGGACAAAAATACCACGTTAGTGGCAGTGGAATTACAGAAAACACATATATTTGGCATGCTCCTGTCTGTCTCCAATTGTTGTCAAAGTTTTCATTCTTGCCCTTGATTCTGAGGGACCGCCTCACATCCCTTTTCTGCCCTTTCTCCAGGGTCTTTGTTGGGCTTTTGTGGACTTAGACTGCAGAACAAGAAACCATATGAGGGACATGAGAGCCACAGGAAGCCAATGAGTTCAGTGACGGGGAGACTTCGCTCTCAGGTGAATGTCAAAAGCACCCCTTTCCAGGTGTGGCTGCATTGGGGTGATCAGAAACTGCAGTGTTTCCCCCAATGACTCTTTGAGGTAGGCTCTGTAACTATCATCACCATATAGATGAGGAGACCAAGGTTCAGGCAGTTGAAGTGACTTGCTCAGGGTTGGTGAGAGGAAGCCCCGAGAGTCACCCTGGGTTTCGCCGAGCCCATACCCTGTGCGGGCTGCGTGAAGGACCGCCCACCCCTTCCACAGCTGTGGCTCTCAGGGATGGTCAGGAAGCTGGAATTTGGGCACAAAGGAGGAACTTAACCACAGGTGGTGCAGTGGACATCGCTCCGATTTTTCACAACAGAATTGAGCACACTCAAATTTTCTAGGGCTGCTCAGAGAATGTCTGACTTCCACTGGAATAAGTATCAGAGGTGCAGGCTGTGCTCAGAGTACGATCTCAAAGAAGGCTTTCTTCCTCCAGGTCGGAGGAGATGCACATTTCCTGCAGTTATGGGACTGGCTGTTCAGATTCTTTCTATGCTCTGATGTAAAAATAAGAAAGCAGGAGATTTGGTCTAGAATGTTTGTTTTGTTTTTATAACTTCAAGTAGAAGTGCGTAACATCTCTGAACTATTTCTCTGAGTTAGGCGAAGCAGGTATCACCCCGCTTTGCAGATGTGAAAATACTTATGATCGATTAAAATATGGAGCCCATCTTTTTTTTTAATAATTTTTTTTTTAAGATTTTTATTGGGGAATTGGGGGGATGGGAACAGTGCCGGGGAATTGGGGAAAGGGGAACAGACAAGTTGCTGTCGCTTTGCTCCTCAATCTAGTCGTGGAGGACGTTGCTTCACTGGCCCAAGTTGGCACCATCATTACGCTCCTCCCTGGCGAGGCAGATCAGTCGCCGGCTTCTGGACGGCCGCTCACTGCGGCTGCTGGCCGCTCACGCTGGCTGCTGGCCACACACGGTAGCCCATGGCAATCCACTGCCACAGGGACTGCAGCCCACGCCGTCGCCGGCGACTCATGGCAGCCCAGCTCCAGGTTGAGCCGTTGTTCAGCATCTTAGCTGTGGAGGGCAGTGTCACTGGCCCTCAC
Organism: Hipposideros armiger; assembly: GCF_001890085.2. Lineage (NCBI taxonomy): Eukaryota > Metazoa > Chordata > Mammalia > Chiroptera > Hipposideridae > Hipposideros > Hipposideros armiger. The sequence continues at coordinate 577,445 of NW_017731795.1, forward strand.
ATGTGGGATCCGAACCGGGGCCCTCTGGCATCCCAAGCGAGCTCCTAACCATCGCGCCACTCGGCCGGCCCTGGAGCCCATCTTGACAGTGCAGACGTAAGCCGCAGGAGGCACTGCTCCAGGTGAAAAACATTGACAATTCAGCTGAGTCTGCGTTTCTCATGGTGCTGAGTGGTGTGGGCCGTTGTTGGTATTGAAAATGTGTGTTCTGGATGATGCCAGAGCTAAAAGGTTAGGGATGAGTTTTAAATACCTTCCCTTCATCCCCGATTATGTATGTGTCATGTATGCTTTGACCTATTTATGTTATGAATCTCTGCAACATTTGAGACTTTAAGTTTTCTGCCTATTGTGCCCATTAATACTTCCTTTGTGGTTAAATAGGAGAGGGGAAAACGGCTTGCATGGGGTGGGGGAACAGAAGTAAACCTTACTTTCTGGAAAACACGGGCCATCCCCACTACAGCAAGGACCCCTGGTCTGGGCTGCTCTCCGCTACAGCTGGGCGTCTGGCTAGTTGAGAACATCATGCCCAGCGAGCAGACTTTGTTTGGGCTGGATTTACACAACACAACCAGAACCTGACGCAGGCAAGCGTGCGACAAAGAAGCGTCTCTGGATCCTAGCATTTTTCGTGATCGTTTGGCAGCTGGGGCGGTAGCAGAAATTTTTTGGAAAGGTCTCTTAGAATGCAAATCACTATAACATTATAACATGAATAAAAATTCAGTCTTGCCTCATTTTCTATGAAATGCAACAATCTATAAAGTTGCAATGAAGGTTACCCAATCCAGTAGGATGCTGATGAAAGCCAGCCCAGGCCTCGTTATTTTAGAAGAACATAAATATCCATAAGGGACTATTTCTTCTTTAACTGTTGGGAAAAGGTATTACTACAGACAAGAGAGCGGTTTTTAAGCGCCCCCCTCTCTCTCTGAACACGCAGCCGGCAGTCAGACACAAGAACTGTAAATTCCGTTTCCAGAACAGTCCCCCTGCCGGAGCCATGGCCCCTGACCTCTTGATCTCATGCTTTGGAAGCTGTCATGTTCCCTGTAGGCTCCCTAACTCCAGGCTGGAACCCCCCAGTGTATCCTGCGCAACACTGCCACCGCAGTGCCTCTAAAGGCAAACCAGGCATCTTCCTGGCCTTCTAGAAACTCTCCGCGTGTGCTGTCACTCACGGGACTTCGCTCCGGAACAGAACGGCCCGGGGCTGGCCTCCGCCTCCTCCCCCACAGGACCCAGCAGTGTCATGTCCTCCATTGCCAACTTGGCCCATTTCCCATCTGCTCAGCTAACGCTATTCTGCTCAAGCATTTAGCACTTGTAAAAGCCCTTTCCTGATGCCAAAGAGGTTGGTAACATGCACAGGCGATATTGGTGTGTTAACACGGATACTTAAAATGTCATTTTAGTGTTTGGGACTCAGAGGGTCACACCTCTCGGAGGAAATACCATCTACTTCTTGGCACTCTGAAATTTCCCTCACTTCTCTTACGTCAAGCAAGCAGAACATACAGCCCTTGTCACACTGAAATTTTACACTTATCTGTGGAATTGGTTAATGATAGGTTTCTCAACTAGAGAAGTAAACTCCAGTGAGCAGGGGTCATGCTATTTTTAAGTAATTCTAACACTCCCGGCGCCTCACATACTATTATCTAGTAGGGACTCCATGAGCAAATGAAACTTGTTCACATCCCAAAGGTAAAAGCAGTAACAAAGACAGAAAGCATATACATGCACATATCATATCAGTGCTAACTTAATAGTTACTTGCTCCCTTGCTCACCACACCTCCCTGACCCCATTCATTCATTCATTCGCTCATTCAGTCACTGAATATTTACGGAGTGTGAACGAGGCAGAGTGAATAATGTACAACCATGGCCCCAGGGTGGAGCTGGGAGGGAGAAGGCATGTGAATACATCCCGTCACGGTCTCTCAGCTTTGGCATGACGGGTGTTTTGGTGTGGATAATTCTTGGTTGGGGGAGAAGGCTTCCCCACATGGTAAGATATTTAAAAACATCCCTGGCCTCTACCAACTAGATGCCAACAGCATCAACCTGCAGTTACGACAGCCAATAACGTCTCCAGGTGAGAGCCACTGGTGTAAAGAATATTTCTGACGCCACCAGAGAAAGATCACAGGACATTAATGGGCTGTGGTCACATTACCTGGGCCTCCTCTTCCTCCTGCTGATAATATCGCCCAAAGGTAGAGTAGGTTCCTTTTTTGGGCTCCGGGGGCCCTCATCTAGAATTGTGGGCAGGAAAGAAAGGGTGGGGGAGGGTGCACAGTAGTCACCTCTTGCTCCCTTTGGCTCAGGTACCTAAGTGAATGAATGAATAGCTGTCAGTCCTGCATTAGGCACAGAGAACCACCTGTGACGAGGTGGCCGGTAGATGACGGATATTCCAGTTCCTCAGCCATCGATCGTAGTGGCAGCGTGATGGCTGGCAGGCCCTCTAAGGCATGTCATGCATTTTCAGTATTTGCAAGTTAGCTTTTGGGTGAATGCATGGCTATTTTATGCGGGTCCCTTACAGGGACCTTGGCAGTCTGAGCATATATTTGCAAGGAACACTGTCTGGGGGTCTCTGTCCTAAATAACGCTCCTCATGCATTCTTTCATCATCGTCGTTCTCCAATTATTCTGCCAGACCTTCTTCCATCAAGGAATAGAGCTGGGCTAGCTTTTTCAGTCATTACATTCCTGGGGTGAATAATGCTTTTCAGTCGATCTGGTATCTCAGTCTGACTCAGATTTGGTGGAAAGTCAGATCCTTTCAGGGCTGCCTCCATGAGCACTGTGACGGCAGGAAGCCAGCCTTGTACCTTAGGTTTTAATGGATTTCCTCTAATAAACCCCAGACATCACAGGAGCGCAAAACCCTTCCTATCAGGGAACCCCACCGATGCTGCATTGTAACAGGGTCCACAGGCAAGGAAGGTGGGGCTGGAAAGCCAGCAAAACTGAAGGCCTTTGGAGGGGCTGGCTCCGACCCTGCTCTCCTGACCTTTCTCTCCCCTGAAATACAGCGGCTTCCATCTGGTCACCCCAACCCCTTTAAAGCATTAACCTGTCAACCTTGCAAAACAAGTGTATGCTCAGGCCCCAACTGGGTGGGCAAATTACTCAAGGTCACAAAGAAAAATGTTACAAAAGCTGAAAAAGACTCCATACTGTAATTCCTTTTCCAAGGCAGGAGAATGTAGTAATCGCTTCACTCTTATTAAAATAAAACGACCCAAACTTGATAAGTTTTACTTTTGTCTACTCTTTATTTCTGTACAAAAAAAAGGTTTTTTAATATATTATTTTAATGAAGAGATTACCAAAAACATTAAGTCGTTTTTCTCATCTTTGCAGAAGGTCATTGCATACAAGATAAGAACATAGAAAGAAGATAATCTCCACCATCAAGAGAAAAAGCAGGCGTGCCTCTTAAGTTTGGGAAATTCAAAAAGTGATTTAAAAACCCCAAGAATTTCAGGTCATTCTTAATAACATTCCTATTTTTAGATTTCATAAAAATTTTTACCAAGGCACACTCAGAGAAGTTCTGTGCATTCTCTATATATTTTCATTCTTTCTTTTTTTCACTTCTGGTTTCCATCTACATAGAAAAGGTTGGCCAATGGAAAGGGCTGTGTGTCTGTCTCCTGCTCGTCATGTCTTCATTTACGAACCAGTGTATCCTCTCCACAGACACCATGATGGTTAGTTTTCTGCAGCATCTTGGGTAGGCCACAGTACCCAGTTATTTAACCAAACACGAATCTAGGTGTTGCCTTGAAGGTATTTTGTAGATGCGGTTAATATCCACAATCAGCTGACTTTAGGTAAAGATCACCTTCAACAATGTGGGTGGACCTCACCTAATCAGCTGATGGTCCATAAAAATAAAAACAGATTTCCAAGAGAAATTCTATCTCAGAGCAGCTGTATCAACTCCTGCCTGAGTTCCCAGCCTAGTGGCCTACAGATTTCAGACTTGCTAACTCCCACAACTGCAGGAGACGACTTCTGAAACATTCTCTCTCTCACTACGTGTGCATGTGTAATGTATACATGTGTACACACACACACACACACACACACACAAACACACACAAAGATTAGAAGGAAAAAACGCGAGAAAATAAGAATCTTCTTAGGTCCCCAATGGTGGCTCGGTGTAGTGTGGCAGGAAGTCAATGGAGCTGTCAGCTGCTTCCATGCCCAGTCCTCACCCCCGGTCCTCATCCCTGGTCCTCACCCCCTCCCCCGCTCCCCCCACACACATCTGGGCTGAGCTAAGTGATATGTCTGCACTGACAGATTGTGGCTCTGAGGCCAGGTCACAAGAAGCCTTGTAACTCCCACCCGGTCTTTGGGATGTTTTCTCCCAGGCACTCCCTCCTGGATCCCAGCCACCAGGCTCTGAGAAGCCCAGGGCACATGGAGTGGGGGCTCTGGCCAACTGCCCCAGCCGAGCGCCCAGTAGGCAGCCAGCATCAGTGATAGCCTGTGTGGGTTGTGCCGTCCTGGACGCCAAAGATGCCACCCTGTAATATGCCTCTTTGGCATAAGGATTATTTTGAACTGATTATTTTTGGGAAACTACAGACACAGGAGAAGCTCTGAAAACAGAGTAGAATTTACCCTTTTGTAAGGGAAATTTACATTTATAAAGGAAATCTCCATTTGTAAGGGTGTCTCCTTGCTATACTAGGAAGAGAAAGGTGACTTGTGGACAAAAAAAAAAAAGGGGGGGGTTTCTATGGAAATTAACCTCGTAGGGTAAACTGATCATAAATTCCTAACTGGACAGCTCAGTACATTTGCAGTAAAAGGTTTATCTTTGTCCTAAGCAGCCCTGTCTGTTGTTTCTGTGCATCTACATTCACACACCTTTGAAATAACCACCTTCCAGAAAGCACAGAATCTTGTTAACTCTCCTGCAATCCAATCCCTTGCTTTCTCCCACCTCCTTGTCATCTTCCTTACATATCAAATGCATAAAAGAAGCTGCAAAACTGGTACTGTCCAGAGCATGTGAGATTTTGCTCCCTGGCAATTGTCATCAGTTTGGCTCAAATAAACTCATAAAAATTCTCTATGGGTTTGGACATTTCTTATATCCACGCTGTAAATTACTAGAAACGCATCTATGGAGAAGGTATGGACTAAAATCTGCATAAGAAGCCTTACTCTGGTTCACCATGCTTTTCCTGCTCCCTTCCCATAACTGGCCACCCTCTCCCCTCACACCACCCCTACCATCTTTTTATCTTGAGCTGAAGATGGTATTTAAGTGGTGGACTGGGCCATCTCAGGGAGTCAGTCCTTTTCCGGGTGTCTCTGATGTATATATGAGGTAGTATACATGTTGATAATCTTGTTTATTTTTCTCTTGTTAACCTGTCTTTTATTATGGCGAGGGTGTGTGTCAGCCAAAAACTCAGAAAGGGAGAGGGGACATTATTTTTACTCCTCCACACCATCCAGCCCTGTAAGACCATTACCTGACTGCAGTCCCACTGACCTCTCACCACCTCCTCATGAGGACACTGAAGGGGTTCAGAACAGGCCTCCCCAATATGTGCTACTTTGGCATGTGGATTATTTTGAGCAACATGTAGACCCTGTGGGCTCAGGAGAAACTTCTGTCCCTCCCTTAACTACTTAAAAGAATTTAAATTAGAGGTCTCACTCCTAATAAGAATTATCACCAGTGATAACTTTTTATGACCTATCTGTATGGCAGGGCAAACATTTAATTACTGAACACCTGCTATTTTTACTAATCTGCAAATCACTCTCCTCCCTGTGAAGCATCAGACCTCTTACCATGTTCCCTAGCTCAGGATGTCACACATGCCTCATTTACCTTTCTGTCACTGAACCTCTCATGCATGTGGGGGTCTATAACTTTCCCGTACATGTGAGCTTCCCGTATGTACATATATCATTAAATTTGATTATTTCCTCTTGTTCATTTGCCATAGGTAGATTTAATTATTAGACCAGCTGAGAAAACCTAGAGGGTAGAGGAAAATTTTTCCTCTCCCATAATACCCAAGTGAGAATTTCCCAGCTAAGCCCGGTGTAAAAAAGAACCAAGAGTTACGATACATTATTTATAAGCCACTAAATTTTGAGGTGGTTTGTCATATGGGAATAGCGAATTTCAGCATGTAGGAATAGCTTTGGTTACATTGTTCTTAAGGGTTTTACATTTGTTTATTTGTTTTGTGAATGAAATAGAAGCACTGTAATAAGTCCAACTGCAAGTACCCTCACAGGGTGGTCTGGTCATAAATCCCTAACTGGGCAGGTCACAGTGGGTGGTCACCCCAGGCCTACAGAAGGTTGATCTTTGCCTGAAGCCAGCCCTGCATGTTGTTGTTGTGCCTCTAGGTTCACACACCTTTGGAACACCAGGAGTAATCTTCTTTTGCAGACCCCTGGGAGGTGTAACCCTCACGGGAGCACATAATCTTGTTAACGGTGGTTCTGTAATCCAATCATAGAGATTTCCTCTGCTGTGCTTTCTCCCACCTTCAGGTAACTGTCCTTATGCTCCCCCCGTAATTACAAATGTATAAAAAGAACTGGCAAAACTGTCATCTGCCAGAGCATTTAAGGTTTTGCTCCCTGGGCATGCCCTCAGTTTGGCTCAAATAAGCTCCTATAAAAATTCTCTGCAGGTCTGAGTGGTTCTGACGTTGATAGTCGCAACCAAGGATACTCTTCACACTACCTAATGAACAGACCCACACAACAAGAATTTTGAAACTGTTTAAAAGAGAATGTGATGTGTACAAACAGTGCCTGTTTTGTTAAATTCTTTCCCACTGGACAGGAATAAAAGGTCTGGAAAGAACCACTGTTGTGGAGAACCCCAAAAGACAGGCTGAATGGATCTAGCTCATCTGTGTCAAGACTATGGGCTGACAGAGGAGGAGAGCTCCGATGCCTTTTCACTAATATTTTAAAAGGGGCAAACACACTGTACTGAATAGATTTTTCATTTTCTGTATATTATGATTCTTTGACATCTTAGAAAACTTTTGAGGCTGCGGACAGACTGCCCTTCCTAGCGGCTGGCCAAATCTGGGGCACAGCAAAGGGCCCAAGAAGGAGAATGACACTGATGTGACAACTACCAAATCCAGGGCCGCGCCTCCTCTATTCACCCCTACACCCAAGAATGCTAATATTCCTCTGCATTAATCATCCCAGGGCCAGGTGCCAGGCAACTCGGGGCCATATCTACACTACATAGCCCACTGAAATTATTCAAATGGGACAGTCCTAAACTGCACCCTGTCCTGCTTTGCGTCTCCCACAGAAACCCCAACAGAGGCTGTGTCCTAAGCGCTTCCCTCCTGTCTTCCTCCTGACCACTCTGGGGTCTGCTGTGGAGCCCCACACGGCGCGCTAGGCCTCTCGTCCCTAAGAATTGTGGGTTTCTCCTCTGTCTCCTCATGTGGCCTCACCTGACTGACCCTCTCATAAAAGAATAAAAAAACACACACTCTTTTAAGCCACCTGGAAACTGTCCTGAAATGGAGACGTTTTAAATGCTTCCTAACTTCTCCCACTCGTCCATGGCTCTCTCTATGGCACTTGGCGACATCAGGCTGTTTCATCACAAGCTGAGATGGCCCTTCCTTGAGTGATGCGTTCGTGTATAAAGCTCTGAGTGCCACAGCGAGTAGTGAGGGGTAGAAAATGGAGATGACAATGAGAAGAAAGAAACAGAGTAGGGACACAAATGTGTTTTAAACAGACATACCCTCACTCATGCAGGTCTTGCATCATGGATGGGGAAGAGGCTTGATCACTGCAGTGTACACCTGAAGCGGATGTTGTACAATATTGTATGTCAACTATAAGTGAATATATATATATATATATATATATATATATATAGTCATGGGACGTGGAGTATAGTGTGGGAGTTGAGTCAAGGGAATTGTAATAGATATGTATGATATTGGGGGGAAATGGGGCGGCGGATTGGGGAGGGGGGTTGTCACTTCGAGGGGTAAAAAGTATAACTACTGCACTGTGTTGTACAGCTGAAACTAATTCTAAAAATGTGTATTTCATAATAAAAAATAATTATAAAAAAAAGAGTACAGAATGATACTTCCTGGTGCTGAGACCTCTTTGGAAGGTCTGGCCTGTAACATGCTATTAAGTAACAAATTATCACTGCAATGCATAAAATAATGACACACATTGTAAAACTGTTACTTCTTCTAATGGATCTAATTTACACACTAAGGGAGCTTACAAACGCAAGGTCTCAAGTGAACACTCCAGTGAGAATATAAAACAATTTTTTTGTAGTATGAAAATAATTTTCAATGTCATGTAATTTGGAATTTTAATGTGTAAAAAGAGGAGAGTCAATGATCTGAACAAAAGAAAGGTGACAAATAAAGGTAGTAACGTTACCGGCAGCCATTAGGAAGTAACATTACATTTAGTGTTACTGGGAAGTATAATAGATGCACTAGTGGGTAAATAATTAATCCATATGAAGGTTATTAAATTATTTCTGCCATCTCTCTCATTACAGCTAGCCCACGAGCAGGACTCCAAAGACTGTAACTGACATCGGCCCACACATCTTGGATGGAGGGGTCAGGCTCCCTATGCGAGTTGGTGCATGCTGGGAGCTGACATTTGTAACATGATACATGCCACAGTCACGCATGTACATGTATGTACTTACACTTCACCTTGGCCCAGAAGGGATGTAGGGTCATTGCCTTCCCTCTAATAAAAAATAAAAAATTAAAATTCAAGGTCTAAATATGGAGGCCAAATGAGCCATTAAGCATGAGACATAGGGCCCCAGGCGTGTCTTCCTTCTGGCCTTTTATTGATCCAGGCTGAGTCTCTCGGTGTTGCCCCAAAGGAAGACAGGGAGGTGGGCTTGAGCCTGGAGGGGTTCCTTCCTCCAGGACCTGCTGACAGAATACTTTATTTGTTGTTTGTTGCATGCTGACACCGTGCTTGGATCTGGCAAGTTACCCAGTGTCCTCTGGAACGGCTTGCAACGGAGACTGACAAACACCCAGTTATAAAAATCCCCCAGCTGGAAAGGCAGTTAACGCTCCCAAGGACACAGTCACTTAGCATTTTCACTTGGACTCTGTCTCAGATATTAAAGCAGCGTCTCAGGATCCCGCTGAACAAACCAAGGGCCGTTTGCTCTTCCAGCTCTGGAGGATGAGGTGCGTCAAGGGCGAACCCTCTGGGGCTGCACCCACCCTGAGGAGGGGAAGGGAGGTGTGGGAACTTCCTGCGGGCTTTGGTCTTTCCAACCTACCACTAGTGTTGGTAAACGGGAAAGAGAGGGCAAGTATGACATCTAATGCATTTTGTAGCTCTACCTGCACGTGAATGGGCTCCCCATTTTTTTTCCTAAAAGTCAGCTTGAAGTTGAATTGGTAAGATTCTATGCCATAAAACAACTCAGTGACTACACACACCAGCAATGTTCGATTAACTATTTTAAGTAAAAAAAAAAACCTTATGCAAAGGTCTAAGTTAACCAAGACATGAAGGTGTGTGAAAGCGGATCCCATGTGCTCGTTATTTAAATCATAGGACATGTATGAAAGATGTCAAGAGCTTTGTAGGCATATTGTACATTCAGTGGCTGATTCTCTTGATCCCTCCAACTCCCTCCACTAACATAGGTTTTTAAAAAACTGTTCCTTGAAATAAGACTTTCCTGTCAGTCACTTAATTTATTCCCATCTGGCCTGCCATGTCCCAGAAGGACTTGCCGATGGCTCTTACAGAAATAACATTTCAGAGGTGAAAGAAACCTTGATGCCCACATAGCCCAGCCTTCACCTGCTGGGTGACCTCACGCTGTCGAGTCATTTTCAGTGTGTGTGAATGACAAGAGAACACCTCTTCCAGCTGGCGCGTTTCCAATTGAGGACAGACTCCGCCCTGAACTTCTTTTTCCACTGACCCCATGTCTATGTCTCAACCCATTTGACTCTGTCCCTGAATTCTGAAGCCTCTCAAGATATCTAAGATCTCTTTTCTAGAATGGTCCATTTAGTATTTAAAATACAGCAATCATGATAAATGGTTCAAGAATGCTATATTCAGAGTGTAGAATATTTAAAGTCACATATATTAAGCAATATATGTGAAAACACAGAAAAATGTTCATGAAAGGATATCCAATGAATTAAAAAACAAAAACAAGATGCAAATCTATACAGGAGCTATGACAAGAGTGAGGGTATGTGCACTGTGTGTGTGAAGGAAGAGGCAGGTGGTGAAAGAGAAGAGAGAAAGACAGAATGGACAAGAAAACAAGAGAATTTTAAGACAGAGAATAAATGGCCATGTGAACATTGTTATCGATGGTGCCATCATCGGTCACTTTTAAAGTACTTCTTTGTGTATTCCAATATGAATTTTGAACTCAGCCCTTTATAACTATTCTGTGCCTCTGCGTTCCCACACCCACTCTACAGGCTTCATATCTACTCTCATCCAATACCTCATCTGGCTTGATTTTGAGTATTTCGCCCTCCTTTGATCACACTCCAGTTTGTGCACGTGCCTCTTTGAGAACTGCCAACAGCTGGACACAGCATTCCAGGATCCCAGGTGTGGTGTGACCAGCTCAGGGAGAGTGAACATGGTCCCCCTGCCCTGGACAGGGTCTTTCCATCCATGCGTCTGAAATCACGTTCCCGCTGGTGGCATGTCATGTGAAATCTCATGTTTACCTTTGCATCAACTAAACATACATGTTCTTGTAAAAAATGTGTTGTTAACAGTATTTTCGTCAGTCTTTATTCTCAGTTCTAGTCATCAAAATGACTGACCGACTGAAATATTTGTTTGTTTCAATCTGTTGTTTTGACCTAATATATGTTACAAAAATAAAAGGAGAATTATCAATTTTCTAAAGGATACTTGATAGTATGGGTTGAACTGGTCCCCCAAAATATATTCGTTGATAAGATTTGCTGAACCTGTGAGTGTGACCTTATTTGGATATAGGGTCATTGCAGGTGTGATACAGTCATGAGGTCATACTGAATTAGGGTGTCTGGTATCCTTATAACAAGAGAGGAATTTGTACACAGAGACACAGAGAGAAGACCATGTGAAGACAGGCACAGGGAGATGCTATGTAATCACAGAGGGAGGGACTGGGATGACGGCGCCTACAAGCCAAGGAATGCAGCCAGCAGAAGCTGTAAAGGGCAGAGAGGATTTTCTCCTGGAGCCGCAGAGAATGCGTCGCTCTGCTGGCAACTTGATCTCGGACTTCTAGCCTCCAGGACTCAGAGATGATACATTTCTATTCTTTAAGTCACCCAAGTTGGCGGTCACCTTTAATGGCTGCTCTAGGAAACTAATGCATTTGGAAAGGTGCCATGATAGAGTTTCTTAGAAGCAGCATCTGCTTAAATGATACACAAAGCCTGTACTTTAGAAAATATGTTGAAAGAAATGTATTTTAATTGTGATTAATTTGAGGGCTTAATAGTATCTAATCCAATGTCCTCTCTACAACTAATTTTTCTAACAACGAAGCTAGATTTGAGAAAATAATAATAATGCTTAAAGTTGTCAACATATATTGAATGCTTGCAGGGTGCCAAGCATTATGCTAAAACCAAGCAGACATTACATTCTCTGAAATTAGTTAAAAAACTAGGGAGCATGGCTGTATGAATTCTCCATGTTTAAAAAAAGGCACTTCTCATTACGGGGTTCAGGTGACTTTGCTCAGGGAACACAGGAAACCCACCGACTGGTAGGTTTGAGAACTCTTTCGCTGAAAGGGTTAAATAACTCACCTTTTCTTCATGTAACCACAGCATGACGACGAGCTCTCTCAGACCCTTTGAATTGATAGCTTTGGAACAACAGGCATATGGCTACCACTTGAGCTTCTTAAAATTCTAAGTAAAAAGAATTTATTTCCCAGCACATAGCTGTAGTTTCGCATGGCAAAATCACTCTGGGATGACGGATCCTTGCCTCATTTTCATAATTATCATAAATGCATACAAAAGCCTAAATAAAGAATAAAGAATTAACTCCACAACTAGAGCACATAAAGCTGCAGCGTGTCACCACATCTCACTCTCTGCCGTAGTAAATGCCTCCGATAAATAGAGTTAAATGGGTTAATTAGTCACCGGTGGTTATTGTAATTGTAGTATTGAAAATCGGAGACAAACGCTAGGAGAATTCTCATCACAGGGTTACCTGGGTTTTAATGGGAGAGTTCGCCTGGGACAGTGGCACCTCTAAAACATCGCGTCACTGATTACCTCTCTCCCTCTCTGCCTTTCATAATTAGCTGTACACTATTAAGTTAATGCACATTTATCTACAACAATTTAATTCAGAGTGTGAAGACTCTTTCTGGTCTATAATTACACTGCAGTTTAATTAGCATAATTTCCACTGCACATATTTTAATAAAGAAGTTGCCATTACGGGTTGGCTTTCCATGTGGAACTTTTCCAGGGAACAGCATAAGGGCAGACAAATGCCTTCTACTCATGAACTGCCACAAGTGCACAGAGCTTATCTGAAGCCTACTTTTGATGCGTGCCTCTCCAGGAGGGGACCTGGTGGGCTCTCCCAAACCACTAGTGTCCACTGCGAGCATGAGCAGCAGAGGGCTCACCCTCCATGATTACCGAAGGCTGGGCGATGGCTGATTTGTCAATTGTGCTACGTGGAGCTGGGCTTGGCCTCATTAGTCTGCAAATGTCTAGTCCAAGGTGTGAAAACATCTCTACAGTTTATTTTGAATCTGGATGCCCAGGGGATGGCCATTTGAGTGCCTCAAATCCAGCCACAACTAGATGTCATCGGTTATTAACTGGGACCCAGATAAACGAGAACTTGAAGTGATTTTTATTCACTTGAAGGACCTAAACAACTTGGTTCCTCCTCCACAGCACGCTTGTGGGAGGCCAATTAACAAGCCAGGAAGCCATCCTACGAGTCGGGCACTGAAATGGCAAATACCTACTGTGTGATTTAACAGGGCCCCACACATGGCACAAATATTACCAATTTGTCTTAATAATAACCAAACTGTCTGACTTAGAGGAAAATCTTCAGCTCTAGTAGCTCATTATAGTTTGCATGGGCAGTTAACTATTAAGATGACTTCGCAAAAAAGGGTTCGTGAATGCTTTTGGTGTTAACATTCTAACCAAGCACTTCTGCTTCCTCTGAACTTGCAACATTGAACGGGAGGTGACAGTATCATACAGGGGATATGAAGGCGAGCCTCAAGGGGAGAAAGAAAATGTCGCTGCTGTGCAGAAAAACTTAAAATAAGAAAACTATAAAGGAAGCAGGTGGATCAAACCCATAATGGCGAAACCCAAGAAACACTGCTTCTTCTCATGTGAAAGGGCCCAAGGCAAGGTGTGATTCAGGGGCCCTGTATGAAGCGGGGGTTTTTAGACTTGCCTGACATCAGCGTCATTTCTGGAAAATCCAGATTGTTCCATGAGACACAGAACATGTGTCTGCTCCAGCTCAAATATTTCCAGATTACCTTTCTCAGATGCATGTTAGAAACTTAAAGCATATTAAAAAAAAAATTATGAGTGAGCTTAAAGCATCATTTCAGTCAGGTACCTATTTCCTTTCCAAATCATCAGAAGTACAACTTAGAAATAACACAGCAAACGCAGGTAAAGTATTATCACACTACTTACACTACATGGACTCAAAATTATATAATTTTCTGAAGGCTCATCTCAATTTTGATTTTTTTCAGAGTCACTTTTCAACCATGTAGAGCTCACGTGTCTGTGAATAGTTACTCAAATTTGTCTTTAGTTCACAGTTACGGGGACATTTCTTTCCTTTTGAAATAGGATTTCCCTAACAGTGAGCCATGAGCATATTAAAAAAAAGTATGCTGAGTCCGTACCCATACTCAATTCATCATTTACTGTAATAGGGCCGAACGAACTGACACAGATTTACAAGTTTCATAGACAGAAGCCAAGGCCTGGTCTCAACAAGATTATGTGTACATGAAGTTCATGATATACGTGTGGCATGAATGTCAATACTTACAAAAAAGGTGCCTCGTTTTGCAATTGCTGCCAGAGTTCCTCTCTAGACTTGCACTTTGGAACCCTGCAGAATGATTTTTACAGGAGTAAGCCCTCCCCCTCAGAAAGGATAGCATCAATATTCACATTCACATTACATAAACCAAGAAAGTTAGCTGTCTATTTATGAACTACATAGAATACAAAAAATATACTGGTGATGGAAAATGATAAAACACAGAACCTTGAATTGTGTGATATGTTAACCGTGGAAATATTAATCATGTAACACTTATTTTTCAAAAGAGTTCATATTTATGAACCATGGACATTCACAAACATTACATTTCACCACTTCTGAATTGCAAAGTGCAAACAAAATCATCATGATGAACTTACATGAATTCGTATCTAAACCCTCAATTTCGAGTTCACTTTACACTAATGTTGGAATTCACTAGAAATTGTTTCTACTAGAAGGGCATCCCCAATGTGGGGTTGTTTTTATTTTTACTTTACTCACAAACAAAAAGTGCAAGCATGTAAGGATTTTCTCTGTATTATTTCTAAAGTTCTAACAAGCAACTACTGATTTATATACCCAGAGACCCATACATCAAGTAATGCATTTACACGTAGTTTATGTGCATTGGTTAATAAGCATTGGTGAAATACTGTACATAACAACCATGCAACTTGTCAAACACATTGTCATATTTCAGTAAGCCTATTCTTCATAGACATTCAAAAGAAAACAATACAGTAAAAAAAAAATCCAGCCACTGTAATATTTGGACTGGGAGAATTCTCATGCTTTTGCAGTGTCAGATTTCTGGCTGCATTGATTTTTATTCAACAGGGAGGCAATAGATTATGTAATGCTCATTAAAAATACAGGCTCTCTGCTTCAACACATGGTGCTATTAGAAGCAGTATTAGAGACAATCAAGCTCTTTTCTCCCGTTATGCTTGGAGAACCAAGCAAGCTCTTTGGCTTCCGAATCAGTATGCCACCCCTATCTCACCCCTCCCCCACAAACAGCCTCCTCTCCCTCCCAACCCCCACGCCCTACCCCTTCCTGATTCATACTGGCACTGCCCCAGGGCCCAGTGTGTAATATTATACTCCTAGGCTTTGTCTCTTCATTTTCTGGTTGGCATTATTGGATTATTGCAACCCAATCCTTAGCCTTATTATTACAAGAAAGCTTAAAAAGAGCAGATAAGAAACCTACAATAACCTGCAGGTAGAAAAAGCTAAGCAAGTAATAGTTGGTTTGTGTAATTGCCATGTGGAATCAAACATAAAAATATTTATCTAAATTAAATTGTATGATGCATTTCCAGGAAGTAATCTGCTAATTATTATGCATTGGCACTTGGCAATAAAATACAAAATATGTGGGAGAATAAAAGGAACATGTTAACCACTGCTGTCACTATGATTTCAGCACTATTTTTCAGTGTTTTAGCAAATGAATGAGCCACAATGTGAAATGTTTACACTGCAACTCAGTTCATGCCCACCAAAGCACACACATAAATGTATGCATAATTAAGTGGAAAAAAGGTGTCCAGTGCACTTTGTTAGGTTCTTTTCTGTTCTATTCTTCTCTGTTCTATTCCATTAAGTTATGTTTAAAAACACTGTTCACGACCAAGAAAAGTATTTTACTACCTTTCCCTAAGGGGTGACAATCTGCAGTTTAAAAAAAATTAATCTCCCTATATACATACACACACATATATACTTGCATATATGTACATATACATATATGCCTACACACATATATGCATGTATGTCTATACACATACATATGAATATATTAATATGAGAGCTTCAATAATCATGAATACCCACTTGTCACATATAAAGTGTTACATGTAAAATAATAATTGTTTGACAATTTGGGTGATAATTTGCTTTAAAGGCTAAAATTACACCAGCGGCAAAAAGAGCTTTCTTTTATGATTTTAATTTTATTTTTAAATCCTGCTTTATTCAGCATTTTCCTCTGTCCCTTCCTCCACACATATGATGCTCCTCTCGGAGACACATGAAGATGATATTGAGAATATTGCTCACTTCTATCTGGACACTAATTTCAACTCTTAGAAGGGCCCCACTGCCCTTATATTCAAATGTAAAGGGAACACTGTGCTTACATGATGTGTGGGTACAGAATATGTTGTCCCTTTGAGTATCTCATGTCATCTGCAAATTCAACTCTAATCACCAGGTATGTCTGTACCAATAGCTGGCTGAATGAGAAATGAATGGGAGGTCCAAATAGAGAGAAAAGACTTCATTCTCAGAGAGGACCATTCCGCTTAGTGAAAGGAGAAAACAACTTTTACTAGGAAGGAGACGATTGTGTAATACACAATGCCTGAGCTGTTTTCAGGATGCAAACTAAAATATAAAATATGTATTTTTTATAACTAAAATTTTCATTTTCTAATAAAGATATGCAGCTATAATTTTTAAAATACCAATTCCTGACAAATAGAGTTTAGATTATTTTTTCTTTTTTATGAGTTTTTAAAATTATTAATCGAATATTTTATTAACTATTTGGCAAAATGGCTTCTATTCCACCATCTTGGACCTTCAGTATAGATTATTTTTCCACTCAAATTTGTGAATTCAGAAAACATAGTGATGTGAGGCTATTTTCATGAAAGAATTATGTCAGTTCTTCATCTGATCACTCACCCTCTACTATGGAAAACACCACTTCTTACTCAAATTATTTTACACCCATCAACTGTGACATAATTTATTAACATCAAATAGCTGGAAGTGTTTGATAATGTTGTTCCACTGTCAGCATCTCGGTGATTTTTTTTTTTTTGACATGTTACTTTGGGAAACGTAAATTCTTCTCAGTGCATTGTATATATTTTGCATCAGGACCCACAATAAAAATACAGAAAGTCCCTGATTTATGAACGAGTTCCATTCCGGGAGAACGCTGGTAAGCCAGATGCATTCGTAAGTCTGACAAAGTGAGTCTTACACACCTTTGACACAAAATACAATATAAAGCCAATGGCTGAACGATTCATGTTATAAGAACAAGTGACATCTACCATCTTTTCGCCTTGGTCCAATCTCTCAATTATTTTCACTTTTGTTTCCATGGTTACTGCTTTGCGCTTCCTAGCAGTCCCCTCCACATCACCACTGCTATTCCTCTAGCTTCCAGACATCCTGGGCTCTGATTGAGCACTGTACTGCTGTACACTATCGCACTGCACAGTGAGCACACAGCAGCACAACTGTGACAATGTCCGGCAGACATGAGCTACTTCCGCGATTTGTTCACATCTACGAATGTTCGTAATGCGAGGTCCGTTCGTATCTATGAAAGTTCACAACTCAAATGTTCATAAGTTGGGGACGTACTGTATATTTTAGACTCACACATGCACACACATGTCTGATACCTCTTTCCCAAAACAGGAAACCAAACTTTCCTTACTATGGGAACTGTAATTATTCTATTCTATTCTATTCTATTCTATTCTATTCTATTCTATTCTATTCTATTCTATTCTATTCTATCCTATCCTACTCAGTCTTGTAAATACTGGTCAAAACCCTCTAAATTGATTTTACTACTCATGCATGGGTGGTCCCCAGTTGAAAAACAAACTTGTACTAGTCCAATCAGGCAATGGACTCCTGAATTCCATCTATGAGATAGTCAGAACACATCTATCTCATAAAACTATCATAGAAATTCATTTTAATCACTTGGACTCAAAGTCTATCTTATTAAAACATATCTGGGCAATGCATCTACTGTTACATTTCAGCAAAGAATACTAGAATCATATCTATGAGCACATAACATCAACACTATGTTAGAGCAGGGTCAGCCCTGAGCCACCTCCTGTTTTTGTGTGGCCCGTGGTTTTTACCTATGAACATTTACAATAGATTTGATGCTAGGGAACTTGCACTTTGAACCCCAATTAGGCAGAATATTAACTCCCCCAAATTACTCTATTCTCATTGACAGACCTGTATTACAAAACACTACCATTAACATTTTATTAGTAAAGCTTGGATGTTATTAATAATAATAATGTGGAAATTTGTTTCCTCTCTTGTTATATGAGTATCTACATAACATTCTTGATTTGCCTCTTGGCCCACCAAGCCTAAAATACTTACTATCTGACCCTTCACAGAAATCTTGCTGACCCGTGCATAGAGTGTCATTTTTAAATTGTTACCATCGTTAACGTAGACACCTGTCAACTCAGTGATGTGGCTGCAGCCTTAAGCATACTCTGTGCCCAGGTGAACACACAGGTGAAATATACATCAGGTGTATGACTGACCATGGCTCCTGTGTTCCAAGTGCCAAATTGTCCTTTTGGTTCTAGGGAAGACGGTTCTTTGAAGAGGAGTCCCTCCCGGTAGCCAAGGAAACTCAGGTGCCTTTGTTAAACATAACTTTGCTTGTGTTTTATTGAGAGGCATGAACTCAAAGGAAAGTTGGGCTTTCGGTTCAGTAAAATTGCTTTTCACTTCATTTCCACGATGCCCTGGGAGGATGCACAGAGCAGCAGTGGGACACATTCCACTTAACGAGCATCTCAGTAAAATGAGCAGCTCTGTCTTCCTTGCAATTGCAACTGGGCTCTGAATAACCGCCACTTATGGGGCCAGATAAATGGTATGATTGAGCAACCTCATGTCTATGCCATCTAAGAAATTCTGAATTGTTTTTGGGTTGACAGGAAGCAGCATGGTATAGTTCCCTGTGTGTATATTTTCCAGTAGAAGAAAAAAAATGTTATTTATTTATTTATTTTTTTGTATTTTTAATCTATCCTAATACATAGTTTCTCTAAAAAGATGTTTTGCTCTCTTGGGTATTAAGATTTTAAAATTTAGCATTGGAGAAACATAATTTGGATGAATACACAGGTTTTCTGGGGAGTAGTTAGAGTTTCTATTTCTAATTTTTACCATGTTTTACACCTTGGCTGCTTCTGCTGCCTCCTCTCCTATTGTCATAAATGTCTTTGAATGTGGTTCACGGAAAACCTTAACCAACAATCTCCATCAATATTCATCACTCATTCTCATATGAACTAGCGGGTGAGCCGAGATATACCCTCCTGGTATAATCACTGATGGTGTCACTTATCTTGCAGGCAATATTTTACAACTTTATGAAAATCTTATTTCTCATGTGACATGTATTGGTCAAAGTCTAGTGCTTAAGACCTTTGGGTTTAGGTATGTGTGGTGACTTGGGCCCTTATTAAATTTTTGTCTGATTATATGTGTGTTTTTCCAATAAGTAGTAATGTTTTCTTATGAAACTAACATCTTATTAAGTTCCCATTTCACAGTGAGGCTCATGGGTATAAATGTTAGACAAGCCCAAGGTAGGAAAAACAATGTTCAGTATCAAATTAAAAACATATTTTGGAGAGTAATTAGAAAACAAATGTGCAGAAACAGATAAAACAATTTTTACAAAAAGCGAGTGGGTATTAAATGATGAGAACAAAACATGTTAAAAAGTTCCCTGGAAGATTTAGTCAAAGCTATTTAATGTGGTCTTGCCACATAGATTAAATTACATATGATCTATCTGGAAATAAATTAGAAACTCAAATAATCAGGTCTAATAATTAATGATTATTTTCTCTCTGTGTAACATGTTATAGCTCATTTTTGCTTTTCAGCTTCTGAAGAAAATATTGGTTTTTCATCCAAGCAAAGGTTATTTTTGTGTTGTTGTTGTTGAACAAATAGTTGTTTTTCAAGGACAAAGAATGAGGTAGGCCTACAAGTACAGATTCAGGAAGTTCTAAAAACATTAAATATTTCTTTGTCATCAGCTAATGCACAGTTTAAAAATCTTTCAATTGGAAAGAAATCGGTACATTTTGGCTTAATGGACATCTGGTCCTTGCGGGGGTGTTTTACCACATTTAGCAATCTCATGATGGTGTAGCATTGGAGAGCTGAAAGAGCCAACTCTCACACTCTGACAAGTAAATGAGCACAGGGTAAGACAAGGGTGGGAGCGGGCGTCCTCAATAGGACATCCTAGGTGCCAGGCACAGTTACAAGTGCCTGATGAATAAGTCACTCAGTTTAGCCCTCACACAACCCTATGGATGAGGTGCTAATATCATCCCCACTTTTGAGAGGGGAAATTGAGGCACAAAGACATGAGTAAGTGTCCCAAGGTCACACAGCTAGCAAGGAGCAGAGGCAGGGTGGAAACCCTGGCACCTTGTGCCAGAGGCGGCACTCTTGGCCTCATAGCACTGCATCTGGATTGGGGCTCAGGGCTGACCTCTGGTTAGCTGTACAGTCAGAACAGGCACCCGGCTCTCTGACCTCCGCCGACTGTCTTCACACTCAAGCCAGTGGATGAGCGCATAGAGACAGGATGGAACAGATGTACTGGGTTCAAGTCCTGCCTCTGTTGATTCCTAGCAGGGCACGGGGCCATTTTATGTACACCTCCTGCCTCCTCGTAGCTTCAGCTATGAGGCAGGTAAGAGCCAATCCACCCGTTTCGGTTGCTCTGGCAATTAGTGAGGTTGCATTGGTTATAATGAGATTCCAGACCTTTAATCAAGTAGACACCTATGAAACATCATTTCCCTCCCTTACACGGCATCTCTTCAGCTGGTCTCTGTCCCCTGCTTGTTCATAAACTCCTACTGCTCTATATTCAAGGGAAAGGATCATTTGAAACAACCAGCATTAAAGTTTGACGTGACTTCAAATTCATCAGGATTCTATTTTGTGCCACTCTGTGGGGAATGGATTGAATGAAATGTATTTCTTCAAAATATATTTCACTAATTGTGTTTTCTAGTCAATTTAATGTCAGCAAGAGAAACATCCAGTTTGTAGATGGCTGAATATCTGATTCTCTTTCCCCAAACATCCATTTCTTGCCTCTGATCTAGAAAATACCATTAAAGAATGGTCTTAGTTGTTCCTTTGAAACTTGAAAGTACTTTATTTATATAATTATTTTAAATGACGTGACTTTCCAGAACCCAAAATAATGATGAACACAAAAAGATAAACCATACCTCCAATGGCAACGACATGGAGTGGGTTGTGAAGTGGCCCCTAAAAAGATATACGCCCAAGTCCTAACCTTCAGTACCTGTGAACATGACTTATTTGAAATAGGGTCTCTGTGGATGCAATTCAGACAAGATCACAAGACAAAATCATCTGGGAAGATCCTTGGCCCTCAGTCCTGTGACTGGTGTTCTCATAAGAGAAAGTAGAGGAAGGTTTGAGGCATACAGACACCTGTGAAGACGGAGGCAGTGGTCACAGAGATACAGCCAGGAGCCAAGAACACTGGGAGCCACCTGAGGCTGGAGGAGGCAGGACGGACCCTCCTAGAGCCATCAGAGGGGAGCGCAGCCCTTCGGACACCTTGGTTTCCTACTTCTGATCCCTAGAATATGAGAGAATAAAATTCTGTTGCCTTCAGCCAGGGATTCTGCGGTAACTTGTTAGGCAGCCCTAGGAAACTAATACACTATGTTTTTGAAGAGGAAAATCCAAACATGGAGTGACATCCTCTGTAATGTATAGAACAACTTGAAAATCATCCCCTGCCTTTTCCCTCCTTCCTAGAGCAGTGAGAGAAAAAATTTTAAAAAGAATCATAAGAGCAACATCTAAGCATACAACTCAAAACAAATTTTGGTTCTATAACACTGTTGAAGAAAATGGAAGCATTTATAACTATTATTTGTATTAAGAAAAACAGAAATTAGTTTTTTTTCTCATTTTATAATTTCCTTCTTTAAGAAAGAGTAAATACTTAAGAAAACATTTTGAATTCATGTTAAAAAAAAAACATGAAAGACCAGTAGAACAGCTTTTGCTCCAGACACCGCAAGGGCCAACTGGCTTCCACGCAGTGTGACTTGGGTGACGGCAGCTCCACGCACAATCCCCTCCCCAGAGAGCAGGGAGTGAAATGGGCAAAGGGGCCTGTGAAAGCTAGTATTCAAGGGAGACTCTGATAAGGAGGTGACACTGGAAAAATGTCATGGCTGCAGTCACGAGAGGAGACGGGCGGGGCTCAGACTGAAGTAGGGAGGCTAATTAAGACACCTGAGATACACACCCACAAGTCACTGCAGTACAGGTGGCAAATAAAGCCTCGAGTCTGGAGAGCTCCCAGGGACATGAACGAAGATAGACAGAGGAGAGGCTCAGGGACTGTGCCTGGGTCGTCCCTACATTGATCATCCTACCTTCTCGGAACTCTCTTCCCGTGGCTTCCAGGGCCCCGTCCTCTCCTGTCACAGGTCCTTTCTCTGTCTCCTCTGCTGGTTCTCTCTCACAGCTTGACTGCTCAATGATGGCGGCCCCAGGGCTCATCCTGGGTCTTTTCTCCTGTTTGCCTTCACCTACCCCCATGGAGCGCCCGTGTCATCTCATGACTTCAATCAGACTAGGGTAGAGACTAAGGTAATGACATATTACAGTTTGCTGTCAAAGCTGGGACACTTCTGAGACTGAAATAGGGTGATGTAAGTAATTACAATGGAGGAAAAAGGTGTCCACAGGATTGCCTGGGGCGTATGAGAATGCTGGTTGCTGGATTCTACAGCATATAAATGCCTCTCGGTTTTATATCGCCAATCCAGAGCACCTCCCTGACTTCCAGATGTGGCTACTGACCCTCAGTGATTCTCCAGTGAGATGTCTGTGTGACATGTCAGACTTAACACGACCAAGCTGTGACTGTCACTCACCTCCAGGACTGCTCCCCTCATCATCTTGGCATCTCAATAAATGAGAACTCCGGTCATGCCGTGGGGCTGAACCTCAAGCCTGCATTGCAATGTCGGCAAAGTCCATCTCCTCTGCCTTCAGAAAGTACCTGTGATCTGACCACTCCTCGCGTCCAGCCCTGGACCACAACGACCTGAGCCACCATCTCTACCGCACCGTATGCCGACAGCCTCCTCGTAGTCTCCCTGCTTGAAATCCTTCCCTGAGTGCACGTCCCAGGACGCAGCCAGCACAATCCACGCGAGAGCTACGTTGCATCCTGCCATGCCCATCTCAACCCCTCTGATGCCTCTGCGTCTCACTCCCAGAAACAAAGTTGGTGCCCTGGCCATACTCAGTTTAAAGGTCTTATGTCTTCACTTATGTAATTTATTTCTGCTTTCCCATCTCATCTTGACAAGCAGCATTTAATGTGAATTTCAGAATATCTAAAATCCAGTAATATCTAACCACAGGAGGAAAGGAACAGAGGCTAGCAGGTATTAACATCGGTCGACTAAAAGAAGGCCAGGTATCAAGGCAGTGGAACAGCAGACGTGTTAGTTTACTCAGGCTGCCACAATCAGGTACCACGGACTTGGTGACTAAAACAGGAGACGGAATTCATCACGTTCTGCAGGCTGGGAAGTCCCGGATCAGGGTGCCAGCATGCCTGGCCTCTGGTGAGAACGCTCTTCCAGACGGTCATCTCTTTGTGTCCTCACATGATGGGGACACTGAGAGCTCTGATAAGGACACCTGTTCTATCAGATCAGGTTCTACCCTTATATGACCTTGTTTAACCTAATCACCACTTTGAAGGGCCTATCTCCAAATGTAGTCACACGGGGGTTGAGGGCTTCAACATATACATTTTGGGGACACCGAATTCAGTCTGTAGCAATACATTCAAGTGCTTACTTGCACATTTCTTTCTTATACATGCTGTTGCAATCACCGAATGCTTTCACGTGTACCCCCTGGTCCTCTGCCTTCCCCCCGTTTCTTCCTGAAGGTTTCATCCCGCTCCAGCCCCAAAGGCTCTATTAACCAGCCCTTTCTCCTCCTCCTGTCAATGACCCTCAATTGTGTGTCTCAAGTCCCTGGACGCCACGACGAGTATGCAGGGAGATGTGGGTGATGGCGGGTGGGCAAATGCTCCCTCTTGACTAAGGTGGAAGTACGTAACAGCTTGGCACTGCCCAAAAAGTTGTGGCAGAAGAAGAAAGAAAAAAAAAGAAAAATCTGGATGCATCTTCTTTGAAATAGTATCTAACTTCATGTTAACCACATGCAAAATCCTCAAGATAAATCAGAATTAATGACCATGTAGCTAGTTGACTGCATAAAAATATTGTATCAAACCTTTTAACTTTTTGGCCTTTTCATAGTAGCTCTTTGCTCCTCCAGGGAATGTCTTCTTCAGCTTTCAGAAATAATTATCCAACCCAGTAAATTTTGGAGGAGATAAGTTAGTGAGTGAAAGGAAAGGCCATGTATGTTTACATTGCTGACTAACAGAGGTTTGGGTAAGCCGTGTTTCAGGAGCAGTTCACGAAATCCATCAGCTTGTATAAAAGGTCCCTTTAACTGACTCATAGTGTTTTCCCATGAAAGGTGTTAGTGCTACGGAAGTCCGACCATCAGAGGAAAGAGTATTCTATGAAGCAATTAGGAAACGAATGGCCATAGGCAAACATTGGAAGGGCTGTACAGAATGAGGTCAACACTTGGAGTCTGAACCTGTCTTCCTATCATGGGTATTAGCTGTAAGGGCTGCCAAAATACCGCAGACCGGGGGCGGCTTCAACAAGAGATATTTGTTTTTTCACAGTTCTGGAGGCTGGAAGCCCAAGATCAAGCTGTCCCCAGGGTTGGCTTCTTCTGAGGCCTCTCTCCTTGGCTTGCAGATGGGTGCTCTCTGACTGTGCCCTCACATGGTCTTTCTCCTGTGCAGACACATTCCTGGGGTCCCTTTTGTGTTCAAATCTCTTCTTGTAAGGGCAGCGGTCATATGGGATTAGTACCCACCGTATAACTTTATTTAAACTTAATCACCCCTTTAAAGACCCTATGTCCAAGTACAGTCATCATGTTTCGAGGTACTGGGGGTTAAGGCTTCAAAATATGAATTTTTGGGGGGGACATAACTCAGCCCATAACATAGTGCCTAACAAACTACTCCAAAGCTTAGTAGCTTAAAATGACACCTGCTTACTTCACTCCCAAATCTGGTCTGGGCAGGGCTCAGAGGGACGGCTCCTCTCTGCTCCAGGTTGTATGATGTGGGGCGGGGAGTGTGTGTGGGGGGGAGACAGGGTTGCTCAGCTGTGGCTGGAGAGCCCTTTCTCTAAGTGGTTCAGTCGGGTGGCTGGCAACGTGGTGTGGTTGGCTGCCAGCTGGGCACTCGGTGTGCGCGGAGGGCTACGGGCTAGGCGCTCGGCCCCTATCGGCATCACCAGCCAGCATTCCTGGTGCTCCAAAGGTGGCGATTCGAGCCTCCTGCCTGATGTTTCTCACCTTTCTACCACATCACCCACCAGAGGGACTGGCATGAAGGGGATGTTACATGATACTAAATGTTTGGTTTTTGTATTTAACAGACTTTACTTTTTAGAGCAGTTTTGGGTTCATAGCAAAACGGAGAGGAAGACACAGAGACCCGCAGACACCCCGGCCCCGCACAGGCACAGCCTCCCCCACTATCGGTGTCAACCCACCAGAATAGGACATTTGTTACAACTGATGAAGCTGCTTCGACACATCATCATCATTCAAAGCCAAGGTTTGCAGTAGGGTTCATCCACGCTCGGGGCTGCACACTCCCTGGGTGTGGACAAACGTATAATGATGTGTATCATTATTATGGTGTCAAACAGAGTACTTTCACTGCCCTAAAACTACTGGTATGTATGTCTGTAAAGAAGGTATATCTAATAGGGAGACTCAAGAGGGTTGAGCATTGATGTACTCTCCCTCCTAGAAAGAAATATCTGATTTTAGGGAAGGGAGGGGCCAGCGGATCATGTGACCTTTCCAAAAGCACTCTTTCACTCTTTGAAAACCACCGTTTGAAAGTGGCTCTTATAAGCTCCAAGTCCCCATCAGGATGAATGCAGTGGCCTTGGTTCATGGGGGACCAGCAGAAGCTACTGGTGAGATCAGGACTCAGACGCATGTAGGACCATTGCATCTTTCTGTAGGTACAGAAATTAACATTGACGTAGGCCAGCCAGGTGGGTATGTTTATATCTCTTTTTTGAACCAATTATTAGTAGTAAAAATTAGGCTTTCATAAGTAAATGTAAGTATTCCATTTGATATTTACAGAAAAATAAACCATGAGTACCTCTAATACTTACAAATTATTATTTTTTTTAGCTGAGCCATCCTGCCACCTGTTGGCAGCTCAGCGGCAGCTCAGCTCAGGCTGGGAATTGAACCAGCCACCCTATTGCTTAGAGCTCGCACTCTTGAGCAAGCTCTTAACCAACTGAGCCACTTGGCCGGCCCAAATTATTACTTTTTTATCTTTAATTGTCATGTAGTTTTAACCACAACCTTAACTAACAACAATTAATGTCCCTGCTGCTGTGCTGTCCACATAATAATGTATCTTCGCTAGAGAACTTTTACTCCTAACTCAGGAAACCCAAGTGAAAACTTGCCCCAACTAGCACCCTGTCTTGCTCAGATCTTTTGAAGATGAAAGGGTGATCAATTAAGGCCCTAGAGTCAACCCAAAAAGCTCACCTGCTTCAATACCCCAATAGCTAGTATTAAATCCTTCCAAAATGCTGTTACCTGAACAACTGCTACTTGTTCCTTTATCACAGTCCCTTGCTCTTTACCAAATTTATGTAAGAAATTCTGAGTAATTTTTAATGAGACTGCTTAATCCATTAGTGAACTTTTAGGAAAATCCTGTGATTTTAGTAAGATAAAATATAGCTTTTGCTCTCCTCCTATATTGAAAGTGAAATAGCTTGGTCGTGCCGAATGTACAAATAAAGAAACTTTGCATATTGTCTATGTTATAAGGACTGTTATTAAGCCAAAGAGGTTTTTGTGAACACACAAAGGCAGAAGCGGAGAATAACTCTGGAATTCAAAAGAAAGAGGCCAATTTAAAGACATCCATCTTAGGCCATTTAGAAATTTCTAGAAAATAGAAAGTAATTAAATCACAGATAAAAACTCCATATTGAGTCACTTTCTGTAAAACCATGGAAAATTAATTCCTCAGATTACACTGGGGTGATCGGGAAGTCCTGCCTCATGGGTCTGTTCACCGCCTTTGCTTAGTATGGAATTGTTTTCCCCGTCCAGTATGCTTGTAATGGAACGTTCAGAACTTGAGGCTATTAGGAAGTGTCTCCAGAAAACTGTGCCTCTAACAGGAGGCAGCGAGTTTACCAGGGAAACCCCGGCAGGTTTCCACTGGTGCAGAGCAGACATGGCGGCCGGGCCTGGGTCCACCCTTTCCGTGGGTAAGGTTGGTGTGGGATGCATCAGGCTTTCTGGCTGCGTGGGATTTGGGGGCACCACGGTGAGCATGTGGCACAGGACTGGCCCTTCATACAATTAGACGGAATAAAGGGCCAGCCCAGCATTGTCAGCACCAGGATGCAGGCTGGGGAACAGTGATCCGTGACGTGAGGTTGCACCGGGTAGACCTCACTGTTCCAGGCCTGGGTGTACTCTTGGCTGGAACCCTGCCTCTTTCGGTGACTCTACTGAGAACTGAGACAAGGTGACAGCAGACACTAGAAATGTGTTTCTCTTGTGTCACAAGAGTTTAACTTGACAAAGACGCTCCGTGACTGAACGTTACTCAAGGGGGCTCCTCTGAACCCTCTTCTCAACTAGGCCTTGACCCCTCCCCTTGCCAAACTCAGTTCTGGAAAGAATCCTGCTAAGTCAGTTTGGAGGGAAACCCCCCCACCCCCACCCCACTCTTCCCCTGGATATCTGATCAAATCCTCACCTCTCTCGCCAGGTGGTGTTTGATCGTCCTGGCTGCCTTTAGCAAGAATCCTATCAAGTTGGTTTAGCAAGAACCCCACCTCCCCCCCCCACTTCCACCATGACCCCTGCTCCCTGCTGCTCTAAATGTCTGCTCTTTGGAATTTTCTGTTTCCTGATCCCCTTGATTTTACTTCTTGGCTATAAGTCCCCACCTGTCTTTGCTGTCCTCAGAACTGGACCCACTTCTACAATGAGGTCTCCTTTCTCTTCCTGTAATCATTTCTGAATAAAATCGGTTTTTACCGCTTTAACCATAGTCCAGGTCCGGCTCTCTGTGACAGGTCCCAGCCTAAAAGGTTTTCCCGAACCAGAGCAGAGGACCACCGAAGCTCATGGTGCGCCTGACTCTTACCACGAGCTCTCCAAATGCCTGTTACCCCCAAACATGGACCTCCTCCTCACATCCGCCCACCGGATTAGGGAGGAATGTTTTCCATTCAGTAAGTGGTGTTTCAGCTACAGACTTCACGTATCTATCTCCCTGGAACTTCACAATATTCCTTGGAAAAGGGAATGACTGCTCTCGCTGGTGTTTCCTTTTGTTTTTCATGCATGTGGCAGAAGAAAAAGTTAAGTTGGAACTGAAAATAATACTGAGGGGTAAGGTGCCTGTTGGTACTCATGGATGAAATCAGAAGGACTATTGGGTTGTCGGAAAAGTCATGATGCATTTTTTGCAATGAAAAGCAGAAAAAATAAACGTCATGACTTTTCCAACAACCCAATATTTTAGAATTAGTGCGCAACAATTAGAATTGAAAGCCCCTAATGTGTAATGTTTTGTTCAGTCTCATTCTTTTATCAGATAAAAAAATCTACATTGTTGCTAACGCTCCTTTTATGTGGTTTTGTTTCTTCGCAATGCATTCTTATGAGTGTCATTAATATTTAATTTTAGGGTGGCTCGTATCGCCCATCCCTGGGTTTTGGGAAGTGCTGGAAATATTATGGAAATATAAGGGCACTTAGGAACTTAAGGAAATATTGGAATGGAGGTGCTTAAGGAGTTTAAGAACACGCCTTACACTGTGCAATGTAAGCTCACAAACTTGCTCTGGGTTTCAAAAGAGAATTTTGGAAGTGGAGACACTAGTGTGACAGCCACATATATTCATAGGGAGAAGAGCTCTGAGAGGAAGAAAAAAAACTTGGCTTTGCAAATCAAACACAAACACAAGCCTGGTTTAGAAATGCTACCAAGAGCCACAGAACTGGGACATGATACTCAGAAATGGACAGCATGCCAGAGGGGACCAGAGCTCTCTATGGACCGGGGAGGAGAGTTCTGGGAAAGGCTAGAGGAGAATACCAAGAGAGTAAGGATGCTGGTGTGAGGCGTGAGTCCAGCTTGTCTATCCCCTTAAGTTCAGGGACTCCCTGCCACCCCAAAGAGGAGGCTTTCCCCCTTCCCTCCAGAGAGTAGAAATAAAGCCACTTTGCAGTAACCTGGCCTGACAGCAGAATTAAATAAAAGACAGGTGCCTTGGGCAGAGGGGCCTGAGGGGATGCACCCTCCTCTGGCTTCTTCTGTCCCCTCCCTACCTGCGTCCTCATAGGTCCCACACGCCCTGGGACTTCCCTGCCACCCACAGGAGCAAGAAAGGTAGTTGAGAATTAAAAGCCAGGGGCATGTTTCTGGGGTGGGGTGGTGGGGGACCTGAGCATATATATGAAACACAACGTGATTTTAAAAATCATTAAAAATACACACCATAATGTAAGTGTACACAAGAGCACAGGAGCATAAAGATTAATGATGATGCCACATTATAAAGGCAGAGACAATATTACAAATCAAGGGGACGAATGTGCTAGAAATAGAAGGGCTGTTCCCAAACTGATATGCATACGAAGATCTAAAATTAAATCCCTACCTCACACTATACATAGCAATAAGTTCAAGATGCATTAGAGGGCAAATCTCAAGCATTAAATCTTAAATGTTTTAATAAGAAAATAAAGGAGAATGATAACATGAACTTCGTATAGGGAATGGTTTCTTGAACAGGATCTATAAAGAACAAAATTTGAATACATTAAAATTTAAAAGTAAAACATTAAGAGACACGTCACAGACTGGGAGAATATATTAGAATCTAGAAAACATCAAGAATGTATAAATATCTCCTATGCATATTAACAATGGCTTTCATTTACCAAACCATCCCCATTTATACATAAGTACTATACATGTGTTAACCTCTTAAGAACTTACGCCAGTTCTAACAAGGTAGCTAGTTATATTAGTCTCATTTTAAAGATTAAAAGACAGTACAGATAAAAAGACTAGAACTGTGCAGATCACATGACTAGCAGATGTGGGTTCTGTACCCAGACAGCGTGGTTCCAGCACCCTCACTCGTAATGCAATAGTAAATGGGAAAGGATCCTGATAGGCAATTCACAGACAGCGAACAAACCTGAACAAACGCTAAACTTCAGGGACACCTGGAGAAATGCAAACCGAAGCCACAGACCCATCACATTGGCAAAGATTTAAAAACTTGACAACACCAAGAGTTGGCTTATATGGGGCGAAACAGGACCTGTCGTAAATGGATAGTGGGAGTGTAAATCGGCACAGCCACTTTAGACAACCAGCGAAAGGTAACTCTCAAATGTGAAGACACACGTCACTCTGGCCCAGCCATTTTAATGCCCCCCTTTTGTCCAAGGCCACATGCACAAGGACAGTCGTTATGTGCTAACTGTCTAACAAGAAGAGTGTGGAAACCATCTAAATATCTGTCAGTCACAGACCACGTACATACACTGTGGTCTGTGTGTGCAATGAGATACTACAAAGCAGGAAAAATGCATGACGTCTGCATACATCCATCCATCCACATGGATAAATCTCAACCACAATGTTGAGCCAAAAAGAGCAAGTTTCAGGTGGACCTATACCTATATCAATATCAATATCAATATCAATATCAATATCTATATCTATGTCATATGATGTTGCTAAGATTAATGTCATATGTTAACTTGGCTAGGCCTCAATACTCAGATATTTGGTTGAACATTATTCTAGGTGCTTCTGGGGAGGTATTTTCTAGATGAGATTAACATTTAAATCAGATTTTGAGGAAAGCAGGTTGCTCCCCATAATGTGTGTGTCGGGGGGAGGTCATCAAGTCAACTGAAGGTCTGAATAGAAAAAGACTGACATTCCGAGAGAAGGAGGGAATTCTGCCCGCAGACAGGCGGCCTTCAGACTGAAACCAAAAGTCTTCCCTGGGTCTCCAGCCACGGACCGACCCTGCAGACTTTGGTCTTGCCAACACTTCACAACTGCATGAGCCAATTCCTGAAAGAAATCTCTCCTTCTTTATCTATATATCCTGTTGGCTCTGTTTCTTTGGAAAAGCCTGACTAATAGAGACGCTGAGGATGTATGTGTTTAAAACACATGAAGCAGCTCATGGACACACACATGTGAATGCCACTCCCAGAGCAGCATGAGGTGGTGTCCTGTTCAATTCTCAGTACGCATAAACAGTAGTCCGAACACCACCTTCATCACGCTGGACAGGATGGGTTAAAAATCGTAATGACATGCTAAAGTGCTGGGGGACAGGCTTAGGCAATTCTGAGAGCTGCACTTAAAGGGAGTTTCAGTTTTTAAGAAAGTAACTATGCCTCATTTTCTACCATAGGAAGAAGAAGAGTTGATTTTCCTCAATGATAATTCGAATCCCTGGACCAGACCTGGAAATCTTATGGAAGTGTTATATCAGGATAAAAACTCCACATCAGTCAGTCGATACAATAAATGCAAATTACCCATGCTCCCGGGCTGTGGTTTCTTACTTCTATTTTGTAACAGAAAATTATTTACATTCTGACATGTAATATAATTTACAATGTGTTTTTTTTATTATTATGAATTAGAGAAAAAAATATGCTGTACTTGTTTCTGGACCATGTCAGACATCATTCAGGTATGACACTTAAATAATTCAATGCATTCTAAGCTATTATGTCAGTGTAGACAAATCCATAGCTGCAGGTTATTTCTTTTGTGCATGAAATATTAGACCAATATTTTAAGGTAATGTGGCATGGGCACCGCCTGCCATATATTTAAAGTCTGATGAGATCACGATTCCAAAAGAAACACAAACACTAAATGACAGTGGCATACTGAAAATCATTGGCGTTCATGTTCTCCCTTTTGGACAGAAATGGCTCATGAAATATTTTCTAGTGTACCTTCAAGTAATTTCTTTAGCAATGACTTGGGAAGAACAATTGCGAATTAATTTTAACACCATGTCAATTATGTTAATAAAATTCTAATTAAAAACCTTGTGATGTAAATCAGTCTTTTCTTTGTGTGTTGTGTGAGTGTTCATGTGTTAATTATGACATAGGCTGCTAGCCAATGGGTACTTATTAGCTTTACCATGAACCTATTCAGTGGGCTTGGTGGTACGCAGATCTTCTGACATATCTGGTTCTGCCTGCCACAAGCACTGGGAAAATTAATGGTGACAGCCCGGTATTTAAGGTACCACAGAGATAAGCTGTGGATGGTCACTGTGGAAATGAAAGAACCCAGAAGGCAGGCAGGAAGGGACTGAGGATTAAGAACTAGCTTTTTTTAAAGGAATAATGAACAAGTACATAGGGCAATTTGGATATAGTTGTCATAGTTCAGGTTGATTCTATGTGACTACCATGAAAAGTATTTCTGAAAGCCACAGTGACTGCTATGCTGCAGGATATAAAGGTTCTTTGGGCGTGTCTAGGATGTTGTAACGTCAACCGATGCTACATGTGGAAACCCCAGCAAAGCAATTATGTCCATTCAGTCCCTGCTGCTTGCCTGGCGCTGTGCTGGGTTCTGGAGTCCCCCTTAAACAAGGCACAGACCTGACTCAAAGCAGGATGCTGCCGTAAGGGACTTTCTCGGTAAACCAGAAAGTGTAATACAGAGTGTGCTGTGCTGTGATGGGGCACCTTACCCAGGCTGAGAACCACGGACGGCTCCCTGGAGGAGGTGGCATTCCAGCACAGTGCTCCCCGGCATGAGGACTGACAAAGAGGGGGTGGGAAGGCATTACACAGAGAGCAGCATGCCTAAAAGCTCCTAAATGGGAGAGAGAGCTTTACTGGGAAAACTGACACCTGTTGTCTGTGGCTGGAGCTTAGCCTCGGGGGAGGAGATGGCATTCATAAAAAAGGAAGCTGGAAAGAGAAGTAGGAGCAAGATCACGACTGGGCTTGAAGCCGTCACAACATGGGTGGGCCTTGTGAGTATCCTGCTAAGCGAAGTAAGTCAGATGGAAAAGGACACGAACCACATGATTTTACTCATGTGGCTGTAAAACAGAAAGCAACAAAAAAACAAACAAAACAAGCAAGAAAAACCTGAGTGACACAGACAACAGAATGGTGGTTACCGCAGGGGAAGGGGGCTGGGCGGAGGCTGAAGAGAGTAAACGGGGTCGAAAATATGGTGATGAGAGAACTGACTCTGGGTGGTGAGCACACAGTGCAAGGTACAAATGCTGTATTACAGAACGGAACACTTGAAACCTATATAATCTTATTAACCCATGTCACCCCAATATATTTAATAAAAACAGAAAAGAATGAGGATTTTATGTTGACCTATTTGCAAGTGAATTTGTAAGGCGGGAAGGGTCCTTAGGTTATAGAAAAGTAGCTCCTAAGTTGTCACCCTCACAGTGCAGGAAGGGGACAGGATGGGAAGGGGGGCCTGGCACCTCCACAAGCAAGCCCTTATTCTGATGGTTGGGTATCCAGCCAATCGGAAAGCAAAGAGCTTATTTTGCATCCACAACAGACACCGGCATGTCTTGAATCCCAGGAGACATGGAGGTTAATTAGAAT
Organism: Hipposideros armiger; assembly: GCF_001890085.2. Classification (NCBI taxonomy): domain Eukaryota; kingdom Metazoa; phylum Chordata; class Mammalia; order Chiroptera; family Hipposideridae; genus Hipposideros; species Hipposideros armiger. The sequence continues at coordinate 611,236 of NW_017731795.1, forward strand.
GACAGGAGCTGCCCTGCTTTTCTACATACGTGTGCAATTAGGGAACTCATCTATGTCCAAACACATGAGCTCCAGAAAATCACGCACGGCACACCCTTGCTTATAAATCTGAGAAGTCTATAATTAGAATTTTGCCACTTCTAAATTCCACCCGGGGAAGAAAACAAAATGTGGAAACCTAATCAAAAGCAGAGGCATATTCTGAGACCCTAAATCTTCTCTACATTTATGAAAACACTGTGCTCGAATTCTCATATTCAGGCAGACAAGCCTGATATATGTGTGCTCTGGAGACGCCCATCCGAGCACCCAGCACGGGCGTATTCCATATGGGGGGGGGCTCTTGGTGGGTGATTCATCTTCCCTGTTATCAGCATATGTAACTTCCGGGCTGCCTTACTACTGGGCTCCTGAAGTGATCCGTTCTGAGAAGCCAGGGATGTAAATGAGCTTTTATGTTTGGCATTCTTCAAAGAAAAGTAACTAATTCAAAATGAGATAGGATGGTTTTTGTGTGTAGCAGACAAATAATTTTTCACTTGTAAATACAGTTTTCTACATTACAAAATATGTCCGCTCCAGGGACTATCAGATAAATTAGTCTAGAAGAAGAGGAAGAATATGCCAAAACGTTTGCAAACTAACGCCCGTGGTGATGGCAGAGGGGGAGAGTGGCAGGGGCCGGCTGCGTTAGGACTCCCATCCTGGACTCCACCTCTGCCTTGCTATTTCACGAGATGGAAAGCGCCTAAGTCCAAATGGTGTGACAGACATTTTGAGTGTCCCAGGGGCACAGCAGAAGCTCTGCAGTGCCTCATGCCCGTCTCTAACTTCAGCCACCACTGCCAGGAAGTGTCCCTTGGAGCTCTGATGGACACGTGAGGACCTGCCATGGCCCTGTCACATTCTGCAGAGGACCTTCACCGGAACCATGCCAGCCCACCTTGCTACAGGTGCCCACGGCCAAGAAGTGCAGGGAAGTGAATGCCCCAGGGGACTCGCAACCACTGGACGCTGGTGGATAAACAGCCCGCCTCCCTGACTGCTGGAGGAGGCATCCCCACGCTTCTTAGGGGCACTGGCAGATCAACCCCTCACTCAGTGCCTGTGGCAGTGACCCCGAGGATAGGATGATGGACCCCTCGGTTATGTTTCCCTCCTTCCCTGCTTCCTCCATCCCCTGCTTTCTGGGAGCACCTCCCAAATAGACAACATGCACCCAAGATCTTGTCTCAGGCTCTGCGTTTAGGGGTCCAGGCTTAGGACAGAACAAAAGAGCGACCACCAAATACAGTGCTCAAGGCTTCATGGCGAAAGGGGCTGGTGGGAGGGGAGAGGGTGGGACAAGCCCCGCCAAGGGAGCAGTGTGCGCAGGCCTGGGGCCGGGAGGGGAGCAGTGCGCCTGTGCAGTCAGCAGTCACCTCGGCTCGAGCATCAGCCTGGACGCCTGAGATTCCTGGCGTTTCCCACGCAGCTGAGTGGACAGCTGACCTCACTTCTGCTAGGACTCCGGTAACAGTGCCCTGACCACCATGTGTGCCCCCACTTTTTTTCTTGTAACCTATGGTTAGAAGTACATTTTACTTGGCAATGAGAGGACATGTACGTGTGTACGTGTATATATCTATATTTATTAGATATTTATTGGATATATAAATGAACAAAAGTCATACAATTGTATTCTGACTGCATGTGACGCAATCTGACGTCTTCTATCATATTCAATCTCTCTATCCCTTTCTGTCTCTTAATATTCAACTTGTTTTACAAAACTGATGTCATAACCCTTACTAAAACGCAACCTGCAGTTCAAAAATCAAGAGCCTAGACTAGTCCTTCTAAGAACTTGAAGGAACTGCCCCCCCCTCTCTGGGCCTCGCTGTCTTATTTGGTAAAATAATGAAGAGGAGATGAGACACTGATGGAAGTTCTTTCTGCCTTTCAAAGGGTTTTACGATTGTATGTCAAATCCATAATAAAATGTCAGATCGTATACTCCATATTCCAGGGGTCCCCTCATCAGGCTAAAGTCATCCTGCCAGTCTCACTCAGGCGTCCCCTCTCCAGTAAGCCTCCTCCAGCCTGCCTCCTTCCTGGCCGTGTCCCCACGCCCCTGTACGCCTGTTACAAAGTCTCATCAGGTCATTGTGCTGTCATTTATTGACGTGGCTTTGAGCGCCTCAAGTACAGAAGCGGTGCTACCCTTCTCAGTACTCAGAGCACCTGACACAGTAACAATACATGGGATCCTCGAACGTCCGTGATAAACCCAAAACATATCACGTCTTTTAAATGTTCACTCAGACGCTCACAGGTGCCTGTATTCCTAACCTCAGGCTCTGAGACCGTTTCCCAATGAAAGAGCAACTGTTTAGCAGCCCAAATGAAAACAGTTTACACTTTCTAATGAGGCTGCATACGGCATCTTGTCTTATTAAATTGAATTTGGCCACAAGGACACCAGCTGAGCACTGGGAAAGTTATTCACAGCCCACTCGCAGGACAGCGAGCCCCCACTCTCCAGCCAGTGCCCTGCATCCCTTTTTCCTGCAGGTCCAATCCCTGGGGCGCTCCTTTATATCAATCAGAACCCTCTGGAAGCAAGTGACAAAACGCACGGGGAATAACAAGCAAGCAAACCACAATGGCGGCTCTCTAGGCCACGGGAGCGTATCTGCAGGCAGAAATGCTGCGTTTCTGGGGAGCAGGTTCAGAAGGAGCCTCAGGCCCCCCTCTCCTACCCCTACCCCTGCTTCTCTCCAGATACTGCACCTCATCTCTCCTAAGGCCACTCGTGGTGTTGGCTCCTCACTCCACCGCCAGAGACACATGCAGATCACCGTATTCGGTCCCAAGTCCAAACGTTCCAGTGAAGGGCGCTCATGGGCTCTGCCTGGGTGAGGCGCTAGGTCTCTAGGCCAGGAAGCTTACTGCCTCCATGACTGTGAGACCGTACATTTCTACTATTTAAGCCACTCAGTCTGTGGCACTTTACTTTGTCAGGCCTAGCAGACGAATGCATCACGTACTGGCCAAAAGGCTAAACCCCTTTTCAGACTTATAGTCATTGAATGCTCACAGCAGACATGGAGTCATTTAGAGTGAGGGGTTCAGACAATCATTATCCCATCTGACACTTACGGAGACAAGGAGTGCAGTCACCCAGATAATAAATAGAAGAGCAAATCAAAAGGCCTGTGATTCCCAAACCCAAGTTCATAACCACTCAACTCCCAGCCGCTGGAGGACCTCTCCTGACATCCCTCCAGGCTGGGATGAGGTCACATAGGTGGCCCTTACAGAATTCCCACACACCATACTACAGAGTTTCCACTAAAGATATTCCCTAAGGTCTCCATGGAAATAGAAACTTGAATAAAAGAATTCATTTCATTTTAGACAAGACCATTCACCAAAAGGTCCCCAAGGTGGCACTGTTTTTTATCCAATTTATCAGATGTATTATTTAAAATAAAATGACTCATAAACAAATCTAGCATGCTAGGCTGCACATTTTTTACTTTTCTAATGCAAGCGTAATCTTACTATTGCGAAAAGAAATTAAAATTGTAGCATCACGCTGTGCATAAATAATGACAATTAAATTCTGAAAACATTTCAAAGTTTATGTTTATTCTTCATAAAGAATATGCAATTGAAAGAAACACAACCAACGACCTGAACACTCCTCTATTTCAAAGTATGTAAACTACTGACCACGGAACACAGCCACCTGTCTTTAAGTATTTATTAACCATAGGTCAACACTCCTGAAACAAATGTGTGCTGTGTTTTAAAAAACGGTATATTCGCAGGCAGGAATGTGAGTTGTTCTCCTTGGAACTGAAGCCATCATCAAACCAGCACAGACCACAGCCAATCTAGAGTAGCAGCTCCTAAAGTTTGGTCCAGGAACCCCTGGACTCCTTTCGGACATTATGAGGTTAAGCCTATTTTCATAAGAGATGGTAGTGGCCCTTTCAACTTTGTTGGCATTTGCAGTGAAGCTGCTGAAGCAAGTGGGTAAAACTGTGGGTGCCACAGCAGGAATCAAAGACAGTGACCTCAAACGTACATTCTTCACTGTCACACATGCCCAAGGGGGGGAAAATCCAGTTCCAATTACGAATGTCCTTGATGTAGTAGTAAAAAGGATGGATTTTTACTAAGTCTGAACCCTTGATGTCACATCTTTTTAATATTCTGGGCGATAAAATAGAAAACACACACACACAGCAACTCTGTTTTATGCTGGCTCTCTCCTGGAAATGCACTTACTGTGTGCTGAGCTGTGGAATGAACTAGCTGTTTTTTTTTTATGGGACACTAATTTTACTTGAAGGAAAGACTGACAGACAAGCATGGGTATTCGGTCTTAGATATTTGCAGGCATTTTTCTCATGGACAACAATGGACAGAGTGAGCTTCTCACCTCAGGGGAAGTAACTGGCAGTTTTTTGTTGCCAACAATAAGTTCCAAACTTTCATGAACACATTAGAATGTGAGCAAACTTGGACCCACCACTTTGAATTGAAAATTTTCCCAGTACTTAAAGACTTTTGGATGAGTTTGTTGGGAACACTACTAGCCATAGTGAGTTTAAAAAGTGACTGTATAAAATAAATCATATAATGAAACATATCAACATTTAGGTTATATGCATAACAGCTCAATAGGTGCCAAGATCACAACTGGGTAAAAGATCCATTCAGAGCATTTGAGGTCCATTCGAGGGAGAGCAATGAGTGTCAAGAAACAGAGTACAAAAAGTTCACTGCTGTCTTCTTAAACTCCTTATTTTCACTAAACTTTAACAAACCACAACTTGCAGAGTTTTGGTATAGTATCAAAGAACATCCACAATGATCTAAAAAGCTATGAAAATACTCGGCCCTTTTTCCAACTATGTATTTGTAGGAGGAAGATTTTCTTCACATACTTCAAACAAAATGTACTACCGACTGAACAAAGCAGCAGATAAAATACAGCTGTCTTCTATTAAGCCAGACTCCAGAGAGATTCACAAAAATAAAATGACAAAATAATGCCCTACTTGGAAAAATGTACAGTTATTTTAAATGAAATATTTATATCAATATGTAATGGGTTTACTATTATAACTTTAAAATAAATTCAATGAACTATTATTTACTGAATTTATTATTAATGGATATTTAATGAATATATTAAATATTTAAACATTTATCAATTTCAACATCTGATACTGTAAATACTAACAGAAGTAACTCACAGACACCAAAGCTCTTTGAGCTCTTTTGTAAGTTTTAAGCTTGTAAGGGGAGGGTGGGAAATCAAAAAGTTTGGGCACCACTGTCCCAGAGGTTTAGTGGAAGGGATGGGGACAATATAACAAGAGGACAAAGTGTGCATGAGTTTGGGCTTTATCCCAGGATGCAGGAATTTGTGCCCCCTACCATCGTCTAACAAATTTATAAGTTTTAGTTATTTTCACCTGAAAATGCACAGTTGATAACTGAGACAAAATGAGACCATCATCCTAGTGTCAGTAGCGCCTTAAGCACTGGACACGTTAGCTGGTGAATGACATCAGTGGGGAGCACAGCCTCCCAATGTCCCCTTTCTTTACTTTCTCCAAACGACATCACATTTCAAAGTTAGTAAATTTTATACACGGAACTGTGCCACTATCACTGCATCCAATCATCAAAACTTCATGCCTTAACAAAACGACGACAATCTTGAAAGTGTAATAAAATGCTCAGGAAAGGAAGAACTCTCTTTTGTTTCAATAACTGGATGCTAAAGCTTGGCGATCAATGTGTAAGTCTGAAGAGTAAAATTCCTTTTTTCCCTAAAGTCTTTATACTTCACTTTAAAAATGTCTAAATAATTGGATTGCCTCTCATCGAGCTGGTTCTGTTTATTCTGTGATCTTGGTTTCTGGCGACTGTATCCACACACGTGTTCCTTAAGGGGGATTTTGGAATTGTTTACGCACAGCCTAAATGTGCTTCAGGGCCTTGGCTGTGACCGTCAACCCAAACTCCAACACACACAGTCTGGGCAATGCTGAGCAGGTACATATTTGTCCATACCTCAGTTTCCTCAGCTGTGAAATGGGGCCAATGACAGTACTTCACAGGGTTTTGTGAGAATTGAAATGATTTCTGTTTGGTGAACACTTTAGAACAGTGTCTGGGGTGATAGTCACTCATTACGACACAGTTGATAACCATATTTACTTGCATCATCTATTACCAGTGTATAGAAACACTCGTGGTACAAATGGATAAATGCGCACTCCAGTTATGAGCTGAGGAGTCTCTTTAGTGCATCATATCCTGAGAGGATAAACTGATAGGGAAGCATATCAGCCAACTCTTTAGGTGGTCTCTCCACTTGCCTCTTTTCTTCACTTCAGTGAGTATCTCTTGGTTTACCTACCCATTCCTACAGTTTGAATGGACTTTTCTGCATTGTTTTGACTACCTTTACCACTTCAATGTTTGACTTATGAAGGCTTCGCTACTATTTGCATATACACAAGCATATGCCAAGCTCTTTTCATATCTTTTATCTTAACAAGCCAAGACCTCTACACCGTCATCCCGATTTTACAGGTGAAGAAAATGAGGCTTAGGATGGTGAAGTCACAAAGTTCCAAGTGGCAGCGTCAAGACAGAACTCAAGCTTTTTGACCCCAGTTCCACATATGCCAATGAGGCACTTTGGCTGAGATGGTGCTCCTGAAGGGTAACAGTCATTCCTATTGTCCCCTCTCAGGTCCCCTGTGGGTGTTTCTATTCTGTGTACTCATCATCATGAGAGACACTTCTAGAGAAGCTAGCAGAACCTACGAGCAGGATGTGTGGGTTGTCCAGGGTAGAAATGCCCATAATGGCCATGTTTTTCCATGTTATTCCCTCTGTGAACTGTCTTCTGCTGAGATGTGTCTGATTCCTTGCTGAGGATGCTTCCAGGATAAGGCCACCATGGAAGACAAGTGCAAAGCCACTGGTGCTGGAATGCTGGGAGCGCTGGCCAGTCAGGAAGAGACCTTGGCATTGGCAGATAGCTTGGCCCTTCAGTAATCACTGGTGAGGGAGATTCGGCCAGGGTAGGTACCACCAGTGCGTCTCCGAAATGGACTAGGAGATAAGCAGTGTAGGCTCACAAAGTAGATTCCAAAGTGCGTGGCTCTCCTGTGTGGTGGGGTGTGGACCGTAAAGGGCTTCTACCACCATTGAAAAAATGTAATATGGACAATTACGAATGACTTGCTTTAAAAGGACTTCCTGGGCCAGCCGAGTGGCGCGATGATTAAGAACTGGCTTGGGACGTCAGAGGGCCCTGGTTCGGATCCCACATATGAGGGCCAGTGACACTGCCCTCCACAGCTAAGATGCTGAACAACAGCTCAACCTGGAGCTGGGCTGCTGTGAGTCGCCGGTGACGGCGTAGGCTGCAGCCCCTGTGGCAGTGGGCTGTCATAAGCTACCGTGTGTAGCCAGCAGCCAGCGTGAGCGTCCAGCAGCCACAGTGAGTGGCCATCCAGAAGCTGGCAACTGATCTGCCTCGCCAGAGAAGAGCGCAATGATGGTGCCAACTTGGGCCGGTGAAGCAACGTCCTCCACAACTAGGCTGAAGAACAAAATGACAGAAACTTGTCTGTTCCCCTTCCCCAATTCCCCAGCACTGTTCCCACGCCCCCAATTCCCCAATAAAAATCTTAAAAAAAAAAGACCTCCTCACAGTTGACAATCTTCCCCGCTTTTTACCCCTCTCCAACACCCACCCCACAATACTCAATGGTACGTTTTTTCCTGAAGAGTCATCATTGAGGAGCAGGAATCACAGTATTTCCAAATCCCCACTCTTTGCTCAGCACTATAATGAGGGACAGTTTGCAAGCAGACAGGGAGTGGGCCAAAACAGCTTTGCTTTAATCCTGAAATGCACATTTTTATATGAAAATCACAAACGTCATGTCTATCAAACACATTGGCAGCTTTGCCCGTTTTTGCTGAGCTGCTTCCCCAGGGAAAAAGCAAAGATTCCATTTCTTGGGAACTCCATTGCCCTAGATCAGGGGTCAGCAAACTGTGGCTCACGAGCCACGTGCGGCTCTTTGGGTACGTTCCATCTGAAAAGTTTGCCGATCCCTGGAAGAGCCAATCCTGTCCCTCACAACAATTTAAAAATTATTTGAGAGCCATAAATATAGTTTCACATAATCACCATTATGTGAAAAATATCCTTTAAAAAATTTATAAATAAAACTACCGGTATGATAGTTTTATTTTCATTTTCAATTTTACTTCAGAGCCACACGTATGCACCCAAAGAGCCGCATGTGGCTTGCGAGCCGCAGTTTGCTGACCCCTGGCGGCTCTTCCGTCTCAAAAGTTTGCTGACCCCTGGTCTAGCTTTTCCCACCACGTCTCCTACGGAAATGACGTTTCCCGGTACAGGGTGACCCGTTCCTGCTCGGGTGTGTTCTATTCAGGGCTGGTTTCAGCTTGAATGACTGTGTCCTGAGGAACACTGAGCAAATCAGAGAAGGGCAGGGACGGTGCTGAGCAGGCACGAGGGAGCTGGGGGCCAGGTCCCTGAAGTGCTTGTAGCTGGAACTCGAACGGGAATTAGACCATCGACAAATCACAAGCCGGCACTAATTCGTTCCTGGGCTTCTGCACTGGCTTTTGCTTTGTAATTAATTGGTGTCTGCGCTCTGTGGTTTGGGATAAAACTCTTTCCCGAAAGGTTGGCCATCTCTTCTGCTCTGAGAGGGATGAAGGGGGCGGGAGGCTGAATTTTTCAGGGTAAGCAGTGGTCTCCTGGCAGCGGGCTACGCTGTCACCCCTAACCAGAGGGACGACCCAGGGGAAGGTCAAGGGCGTTGGAGGGGTGCCTGTTGTTCCTGCACAACCTGCAGACGGCTGTTCTCATCCTGAGATCCCCTTGGCTGAAATCCCGGAGGTGCATGTGCTTGTGTCAATAAAGGAAGTCGTTCTCTTACAGCCCAGGTCCACGCCTCGGGCTACTAATTACTCGGGGCCATGGGAGAGAGAGAGAGAGAGGAATGACACACATCCTTATTAGGGGCGGTGAGGGGCGCTCACAACATAGCCCATAAACGCGGAATGTGGGGTCAAGAACGGAGCTCAGCAGCTTCAGGATAACATAGCAGAAGACAGCACAGAAATAAATAAAAAAGCTCCTCAGGTTCTCTAGTGATGCTGCACCTGCTCTCCTCAGACAGGTAATGAGAAGAAACCACGGCGACGCCTCTGTGTGATTACAAACGAGGCCTCTGCCTCCCAGCGCTGCACAGCTGCCAGGGACGCTCAGCAGCAGCAGCGTGGAAAATGATGCCCTGGGCAAACGGAGGAAGTCAAAGTGCTCAGCAGATGCCACCTGGGCCACGAGGCATCACCTGGCAGTTTTCACACATGTAGAGGGGAGAAACGAAGGCCGTTTCCGAGCCCAGAGCCCTCTGCCTTCCTCCTGTCTGCCGACGTGTCCCGAGGAGCCGTCCCTGCACGCCCCCACCTGCAGGCACAGCTGGCCCCGGAGCCCTGCCTGCATGCGTCTCAGGCACCCACTCTTCAGCACATCGTGCCTCATGTTCCTAGGGCTCTGGGTTTCAGGAATGGCTTCTCTCGTTAAGACTGTGGACATCTGCGGCCACAGAGAAGCTTCTGCCCCAGAAACGTGTCCTTTCTTTCCGGCACTGTGCTGAGTCTAGTATCCAACTTGCAGGTTTTCAGAACGGTAGCTGACCTGAACCTGAGTTTGGTACTGGAGATAAAAACTGAGGCCCAGGTGAGCAGAGAGGCTGTTACTCTTGGCCTCAGGATAAAGTGAACTCCTAGTTATTCAGTCTTGTTGGCACACTTGCCCCTTGAGTGCAGGAGGGACAGCCCAGCATGGCAGGTAGGAGTGCGGGCTCAGGCAGCCGATGGCCACGCTGAATTCCACGCTCTCCCCACGAGCCCTGCGGCCCTGAGCAAGTCCTCTGCTGGCTGGGGCCTGCTTCCATGAACCATAAAGGGTAAAATGGCTCTTTTCACTGCGCTGTTGGGAGGGCTTAGTGGTGTAACAGGCGCAAACTGCTGATGGGGCTGCCTGGCACAGAGGAAGCCTTCCACGCAGGCTAGTCACCGGTATTGATCTGTGGCTACAATGCAGTCATTACCACGCTTCTGCATTCGGGAGCATGCGCCAAGACGGCATCGCTCTCAGTGTTTCTTCATTTCCAGCAGGAGGGAGTATGAGGGGTGGGACATCCGCCCGACGCCCCGTTGCGTTTCCATTTTGTACAGTAATCGAGGTTTAGTTGGGACATCTGGAACGTCAGTGGTCTTTCTAAAAGGGGGATAACGGGACCTGTCCTACGGGTTGCTGAGGGTTAGCACTTATTAAAATACTTCGTGAAATGCTGCACAACAAGCAACTTTATTAGAGATTTTTTTTAATTGGCCTTTCTCCCATGTGCATGTGCATGCGCATGCAGAAACACACACGTGTGTCATGCACACCACTACCTCCTGGCCGCCACAGGCTGCCCTTCCCTCTATTTCGCAGTGCTGCTCAGCAGTGCATCTCATCCCAGATAAACCCAGGATTTTGTGGACTTCAAACTTATGTAATAATTTTGGTCCATCTATAAAAAATTATAAAGCTGTAAATGTGCAATTCGTTTTTTAAGTGACACTTATTTAACATGAGAATAGCAGCCAGGACTAGTGGTGGTGGTGGTGGTGGTGATGGGGGGGCGGTTCCTTGCAAGAGGGGCCAGGAGTTTTAGCTCTAAATGTCCCCCTGCTCCCCCCTCATCAACAGGGGCCTACTCACCATGCGGTTATGTCACCCCTTTTCTTCCAACCCCTCCCTGCCCTTTGTCAGCTCTGCTCTTGAGAGGTGAATTGTCTCCTGACCACCGAGGTCAGAGACCAGTCAGATTCCTCTCCTCTTTTCCAACATGCTGCCAGCTGTTCTCTGCCAGGTGTCTCTCTATGCTTGCCCGCTAGCCCAAGCTTGGTGAGGATAAGAACTGAGTGTAAGGACCCTGTATCCGCAGTTGCAGCGTGCTGGGGCTTGTGTTCGCCAAATGAATGAACGGATGTCTGAATGAGTCTTGGTATCCTGTCCTCTCAGCCACCAGTCAGCATCGTGGAGGCACCTCTGTGATGGCCCCCCCAGGCCGTCTGCCACCCTCACCTCTGCTCCCTTTCCCAGCTGGAGACTCAGCTCCTACTACACTGTTCTGAGCTCTCGTCAATGTTAGCTCCTTCAGCCTTCACAACCGCCCACTAGGGAAGGTCCTCTCATCATCGTCTCCACTTGACAGATGAGGAGCCCGGCCCACAGAGCATTTCAGTGGATTCCCCAGAACCACTGGGTTAGGAAACAGCGGGGCCAGGATGCAAATGCCTCCTCCAGGTCCCAGGCCAGGGTTTGGCACCTGTGTTCTGCTCCTTCTCCTCCCCGATCCCTCCCACTTTCAGAGGCTGCTGGGCCTCTCAGGCTAATAGGGGTTCACCTCTCCAGCATCCCCCCCCCCATCCTCTGTCCCCTGCAGTGACACCTTGCTGACAGCCACTTTCCCAGGTAAGGTTCTATGAGTCCCCCTCGGTATTCATCCCACTGGCTCTCTCATCACATCCTACTGAATTGTTTGTTTGCTATTTGTGCTTCCTCCCCAAGCTCAGCTGCTTCCCTGTCGTGCTTCTTTCTTTCACAAACGTTTCTCAGCGTCTGCCATGAGCCAGGCCCAGACAGTCATGACAGACAGCCACCCACATCAACAAGGAACACGCGCACCTCATGCAGTTGGACACGACGGCGCGTCAAGAAGGAGAGGTTAAGGAAGCCAGGAGGGCTTCTAATAACGAGCCCGATTTATTGGGTCGTCGGGAAAGGCATGACGCATTTTTGCATTGAAAAACAGAGAAAAACACCTCATGACTTTCCCGACGACCCAATAGATGGGCAGGCGGTGGTGAGTGTCCAGAGCACCTTTCTCGGGGGCACACCTGAGACAGAGGTGGGGCGTGTCCAGGGCAGGAGGAGGAGCCTGGCGGTGGAAACGAGGGTGGTCCCGTTCAGGCACTGAGAGGAGGCCTCCGAGGCTGGTTCCCAATGAGCAGGATGAAGGGGGATGTGACAAGGATGAGACGCCAGCCAGGCTGGCTAGATCAGGCACAATCCTAACACCACTGAGGTGTTTTTTGAAGACTTCAGACTTGATCTGAAATGTAATGGGCAGACCATGAAGGGTTTGAGCGGGCAAGTGGCATGCAGAGTTCCATAACCGAAAAAGCCAAATATTCTGTCTGCTGTGAGAAGAACGGGCTAGAAGGGAACAAGACCGGAAGTACAGAGCAGCCCGTCAGGAGGCTGGGACAGTAGGACAAGCAGGAGGTGACGCTAGCTTAGAGGAGTAACACGGAGGGGCAGCTGAAGACAAATGCATGGATTTGTGACACAGTTGGAGGGTAGATCTGAACAAACAGTTGTTCTCAATAAACATATTTACGTGAATTACAGCTTGGTCTCTTTGTCTCACCTCCTCCTTCTTTTATCCATCCTGCTCCTAGATTTCTAGTTCTAAAATTAAGTCCAATACCACCTCGCCTGCAAGAAACATCTCTCTCCCCCCTAGGACGGTCATCACAAACCTCAGCACTGCCCTGCCCCCTCCGCCATTCCCGTCACAGCGCCCCGCCACAGCAGTTGCAGTTGCGTAGCCTTCCTCAACTGACCCGCAAATGACCCGCTTTTGCCACCACTGCTGCTGCTTCCGCATCTGTGGGGTTGCATCCCCACCTTTGTCTCCAAATTCTGCTCATCCTCCCACGCGGGGTGGAAGTGTCTTATCCCAGCCTTTCTGGCTCCCCACGGTGAATTACTCACTCTGTCTCCTCTTTCCTCCGTCAGCATATATAACCTCCATCAGTAACATACAACCCAGTTAAGCAAGGCATTGGAACCCGTCCCACACTACTAGTATGATATGTAAAATCACATTATTTCTATTTTTTTCTGCTTTTGTGTTTTCAACAGATCGGAAGCTGAACGCTGATTCTATCGATGTTGTTATGACATCTTTTGGAAAGACTATTAGGGAAAATGGGTTCCTTGGGCCAGCATGGGATGGATACAGGGGTGTCTGTCTTTCCACAGCCATTTTCTCATTGAAATGTACCAGAATCATCATACCATCCACTGGATGAAGAAGTAAGCTATCTGTCATTTGGTTGCCTTGGAAACAGAAAGATGTTTCGCTTTCTTGATCTGCTATCTTTTCGGAGTGCACATGTTCACCCCGGGTGCTGTTATGCAAGGCGCAGCTGTCTTTAAAATGTAGGGGTGTGCTCTCCCATCCCTGTGTTATGCTCAGGGCCGCCCAACGCTTTGATCTTTTACCACGTTGCTGAATCAAAAATGCCAAAATGCCTCGAAGGTTTGGCTTGCATTGTGCCCAGCTGAAAAGGCACAGAGAACCAGGTCTGATCTTATACTCATACAATCAGCCTTCTGTCCCTTAGGACTGCCATGTCCAGGGGACCGTGTTTTGCTTTTGTATGTCACCCTGGGAGAATGCTGGTGGCATGAGTGCAGGGCTCAGCTCTGCAGCCTGGAGGCAGAGCTCTAACCACTGTTCTGGGAAGTGCCTACTCCCGTGACTGCTGTCCCTTGAGTGGTCCCCTGAGGAGGCCCCCGCTTAGTTAAATGAGGCTACTTTGCTCAAAGCATGGTCACAAAGCTTTTCCTCTGAATTGCCATCGGAGTCATTTATCAGTCCCCAAGGTCAAATTAGTCTTTATGGCTTATCGTAATTCTTCCCACACTCAGAAATGTTTTTATCCCCTCTTTCTCTGCTTTTGAGCCAGTAATGAAGTGAGAGCAGATCACAGGTCTATGCCCAAACCACAAAGGTATGTGTATCTGTGCATGCACGCACGCGTGCGCACGCATGTGTGTGTGTGTGTGTGTGTGTGTGTGTGTGTGTGTTTTCCCATGTGCTCATGGGGCACAGAGCACAAAGCAAAGAGTCCAACTGGTAGAGGCCACCTGGTGGAAGGAAAGCCTTCGTATTCCCAGCATGAGCAGACCACATCAGATGGCTTCTGTGCGGGCGTGTAAACAAAAACATAACATGAACCAAGAGGCTGAGGGAAGCTCCAATGGCTGAGCACTGCCCGTAGTGTTTAATATTGTTGTCACCAATAATAATTTGTATTATATTAACTCACTGTCTAATGAGATCATTTTATGCTCATTTTATCTGGTGCTCACTTAGCAATTTTCCAAGAAAAAAAATATAGTTCCATAAGAAAACATCAGTTTGGTTTAACAACATAAAAATGGAAATGATAGATACATTTTCAGAATAAAGGAGATTTATTACCTTTAAGTACATTCATTACATTGGACTCACAGAGTGCTGCCTATTAAAAGCCTTGCTTTAATTCCTATATGTCGAGATGCTGTACAATTAATATTTTAAATTATATGTCTAAACCACAGTACCCTCTGCTTAGATTACCGCAATATGTGTGTATGTTGGAGCAAGCTGTCAATCTACGGCGTTTATACACCTACTCTTAACTTTCCACATATTGGTTTAGAAGCAGGCGTCTGCAAACTTTTCCTGTAAAGTGCCAGACGGTAAATATTTTAGGCTTCGTGGGTCAAGGCTTTCACAATGACTCAGCCCCTCGAGTGGACAGCAGGAGCAGTACATAAACAAAAGAACGTGACTGTGTTAGAATAAAACTTTATTTAAAACAATAGGTCGTGGGCAAGACCTGACCTGCAGGCTGCAGTTTGCCAATCTTGATTTAGGGAATATAGGTTCAGTTCTCCCCAAGCTCCATTAATCACAAACTCAAAATGAATGTGAAGTCGATGTTAATTTTTAAAATATGTTTTGGTTCAATTTTTATTAAAAAACAAACAAATTTGGCTTCATTCGAGGCAAAAGTAATCAGAAGCAATTAATGTGGATGCAAAGCCAGACAACATACATAATTGCTCAGACCTTTCCACGGGGATGGGGCGCAGTCTGTGTGCAACTGCCTTCGTTTATTCACAGACATTTGAGCCCTTCCAATGGGCTGGGCCCAGTGCTGGGCAGTGGTTAGGGGGACGTAAACCCAGCTAACCTCTACTAGGATTCCTGCTCCCCTGGGGTCAGGGCCACGTTCATTACAACTGCAGTGCCGAGCCAGGCCTGGCGCTTAGTAGGTGTTCAAAACCTCTTCGTTGACTGACTGAACTGCTGCATCATATTTGACACATCTAAAGTGAATCCTTATCTTCCCCTCAAACTTAGTTTTTCTTTCTGCCTTCACTGCTTCTATTTATAACACTGTTTTCTAAGGTGAAAACCCCAAAGTCATCTTTTGTGACAGCTCATGTATCCATCCCTTCACTCCGTCCTACACATTATAATCACTGTGATTTTCCTACAACTCAGTTCTGATTCTGTCAATCCTCGTTCTTAACACCTGGAAAGACGTCCTTCACTTTCAAAAAACAAAGGCCACCTGCTCTTCCCTGTGGAAGTCATCCATGGGAGCCAGATTTACCTGTCTTCTTTCTCTGACTTTCCCATGACTTGTCCCAGCAGGGCCCCCTCTCACCCCTCTTTTACCGTCTGACACTGACACACACACACACACGCACACACACACACTCAAAGCCTCCCTCACTGCCCTAGACAACTTGCTTTTTCCACACACTTTGTGTATTTTCTAAATGAATTTTTGCTTGCCATGTTATCCTTTCAGAATACCTTTATCTCCATTTCAAAACACCGTTAAAATCCATTTTGACTCCACTTTCTCTGTGGAGAATTACAGGGCCCTCATCGCGCCTGTGGTTTGCAGCTCCCTGTGTCCTGATCATATCCCGCTGGAGCAGGCTGAAGTCTAAACACTACTAAACTTTGGTGCATAAATATGGCTGCCTTCTCTTTCCTCTAAATAAACTCTCATTTCTTCCAGAGCTTGCATTGGCTTGGGCCTGAAACGTTCTTCCATCCTGTTCAGAATCTAGTGCTTTTCTACTTAGAGTCAACTCTTACAGACATGTCTGCTTTTCAAGTCTGTCACCAAGAGGAACATCTTCACGTAGTTCAGAGTGTCTGCCCCTCCCCTGCTCCCTGGGTCAGGAGCAGGAAGCAGGACCAGAGTCCCACTGGCCTCGCAGGGGCCCCTGAGCTCCACGGTGCTCAGGGCCATCCAAGGCCCACACCTTTCTCAGCCTTCCTGGTCCCGAGACCCTCTTCCAAGTCCCTGATACTCTGGACCCTTCTACGGGGATCCTGTGCAAACATCTAGAATTTCTGCAGACTGAGGGGAAGTGGAGGCCTCACCAAGCCATGCAGTCTTCCGATTCAACTGCTTGGTGCTGGTTCCTAGGAGGATGGGTCCTCCCAGAATTCCACCTGGAAGCAGCCACCAACCCCTTTCTGGGGTTCTGATGTCTCAACTCCTACCTGTCCTGGCTGGATCATGGGGCTAGCACCTGCTGGGAACCTTGGTGGGGGTCCCACACAGCAGTATAACCATACCCCAGACTCATTCCCTCTGAATTTCTTGACTTTTTAATTCCTGTTTGATCTTTCAACTTCTTTCCAAAATTCAGGAATCTGCTCTTGTGTTCTCCCAGATTCTTGCCTGCTCTCTGGGCAGCCTTCAAGCTACCTCACAGCCTGGCTTTTTAAAAATCAAGAAATCTTGCTGGTATACCACGATTTGGATGACCAGATTTAAAAATGTCTGTTTGAACTTAGAGTTGAGCAAAGATCTCCTGGTTATGGTTCCCCCTCCAGCTAAAGAAATAAATGCCTTGGGTGTGGTGTGGAAGGAAGCACCCAGGTGTGGCTAGTGGGGTGGCCACATAAAATATCAGACGCCCAGTTACATCTGAATTTCAGATAAACAATTGTTAAATTTTTAGTATAAGTATACTCAAAATATTGCATGGGCCATACTATACTAAACATAATTGATTGCTTGAAATCTAAATTCAATTGGGTGCCATGTATTTTTGTTTATTAACGAAAATATTTATGAATTCTAATTTCCCAGTCTTTCCATTAGGTTGTGGTTATAATAAGAACACTAGATAAAAAGAGGCAATGTCAGTAGCTGAGGGCTCACCAGGAATGAAATAGATCAGCTTAAAGTTTGCAAAATTATGGTTATCTTTATACCACACTGAAAAATGGAGCAGATAATGGGATAATTCCATATGGCAAACTATTTAATAGAGGAGTACTACTTTTTGCTATCATTTTATTAGTTTAAAGAAGATATAATTTAGAGATTAGTGAAGACATTATTTTATCCTC
Source organism: Hipposideros armiger (assembly GCF_001890085.2). Lineage (NCBI taxonomy): Eukaryota > Metazoa > Chordata > Mammalia > Chiroptera > Hipposideridae > Hipposideros > Hipposideros armiger. Next base: position 628,587 of record NW_017731795.1, read on the forward strand.
CATTTTTCCAAAATATTGAAGCAATTATAAATAATTCTATACTGTTGATTTCTTTTTGTTGCATTTCCATAACTTTTATACTACAAATTGACATTAAGGCAATTTTTATTTCAGAATTCTCATTGTTAGCACAGCCTTGTAGAATAACTGAAAATTTATAATTAATAGTATTTTGTTTAAAATGTGTTTTTAATGTATAAATATGTGACGATATATTTTTATGTAAAACAGGAAAATGAAGGACCAGTTGATTTTTGTAACTGGTAATGGCAATACAAAAGTTTTCAACTTCTCAAGAATTCTGAGAGCTGATTAAGTTTGCAGAACATGTTGGAATCTTGTTATTAAAAATTTTAGTTTTCAGTGTTCTAGTTTCATGATGTACTCATTGGTCTAGATTGGTAGGCTTTTCTTGGCCATGGAAATGGATGGTTAAAATTCCGAATCTTTGGTTGGTCCTACCCAGTAAGGTTTACATTATAAATGTAATGTAAACATATTTATATCATATTTATATTTAACCTTGGGCTGGAAAACTCAGTTGTCTTATATCTAGTAGACAGAAATTAATACCACTGTTACTAAAAAGGACAACTTTTGGCCATTACCAACCTGGACAAACGTGTATCCAGCAATAAAGAGGGGAAAGGCATTTGATTCCATTAATTATGATTTTTTTACAGTACTTTTAAAAAATGGGGCTTCTAAATGTTAAAACTGATTCCAGACCTCCACTAAAGCTAAGGGGAAAAAACAAAAACAAAAACAAAAACCTATCCCTGGAATATAAAATTAGGTTAACTTTTTAAAAAAAGCTTAAAATTAGAACCAACAGCTCCTATATATTGAACATTTATTAGCTGCCAGACATTGCCTAAGATGCATTATCTCTTTTAATCCTTAAAAGAGCTCCCTGAGGTGGGTGCTACTATTTTGTCCCCATTCTGCAGGTTGAGAAACTGAGACTTAGCGAGGTTTATCACCTCGCCCCTGGTCACACGGGCAGCTGGTAGTGAACGAGGATTTGAACCCAATCTCACTCTTGATTTCACAGTTTTACCTGCTGTACCCCTTTTCCTACATCCTCCCTTCACTGATAACAACTTCTTGATTACTCTGGTAGCCCAGTCAGCTAGACAAATAATACTCAGGAAGCACTCTTAGGTACATTCTTGCATAATTTCTGAATATCATTTCTTTTTCCCTACAATAGATTCCCAATTACTCACTGGGTTGGGTCCTGAACATCTTATAAACTTTTATGCATTCCTGTATCATACAGTTGATCTTTGAGCAATGTGGGGCTTAGGATCTCCAATTCCCCACGCGGACGATAATCTGAGTATAAGTTTTGGCTGCCCCCAAATTTAACTGCTGACAGCCTACTGTTGACCAGAAACCTTACTAGTAAAACAAACAGTTGATTTACACATATTGTGTAAATAAAGTAAGCTAGAGAAGGGAGAATGTTATCAAGAAAATCATAAGAGAAAATACACTTACAGTAGCTACTGAAAATAATCCACCTATAAGTAGACCTGAGCAGTTCAAACTCATGTTGTTCAAGGGTCAACTGCACTTTGTCTTTTTTGAAGTATAATTTTTTACCTAATTACAAGTACTTTTTCATTATTTTTTAATTTCAATTAATTCCTATTAGCAAAGACAGCATCTTCCTACACTAGGCATTTGCAAATTCTAATTATCACCATTTCTTTACATTCAAATTATGATTGTTTTAGTACATGCAATATGCAATTTTAAAGTGGGGCTTCTCACCCTGGGGGTCCCAGGTCCCTGGATGAAATTCCCCAGCACAAGGATAACAATGGAATTACACACAAAATTTTGCCAGCATATTTGAACACATACAAAACTGGTAACACTAAGATGCTCATAGCTTTCATCAGATTTTTAAAGGGTCCATGACCTCACACGTAGTACCAAATGGATTATGGTACCAAAACATTATCCAGATTTTGATGCTTCTTTGTTCTGAAGCCCTGCAGAAGTTGAGCAGAGTCCCCCGGTTAACAGCTGGACTAATCTAGTGGACATGTGCCAGGGGAACCTGCTCAGAGGTGCTCAGGGAACCCTCTGTCACCCGGTGAACTTAAGGACCTGAACTTCATGACCCCTGACGTTAGGACACTCAGGAATCTGAGTTACTCTTTGTGAACACAAAGGGAGGTCCCGCACATGGACCCTCCCCTTTTGCACTGCCCATCACCTGTGCAGTGCCCTCATACCCTGGCTTTCCCCCACGAGCCCGCATTCCGAGTCCAGCTGCAATCACCCCCTTGTTCCTCTGTCTTCCCATTGTCGTTGCCTGGCAAACCCTCCGCCAGCTGACATCCCGAACGTGACCAAAGACAGACACCAAACCATGCTGTCGAGCCTCCCTGTAATTCACGACCCTTCACCTCCAGCGGGCTCCCAGCCCTGAAACCCCACATCCGTTTTCCAGTCCATGCACCATTCCTTCTCCATCACCCACTTCCCTAGGCTCCTTGCTCACATTCAGCTGAGAGCCTGGGCGTTTTCTCAGCGAGAAAACCGAAGCAGGCATCCTCTCTTCACCAGACCTTCCAACCCCACTCTGTCGGTACCATCTAGTCTGCCTTTCAGTACAATGGATACAGGGTCACCGTTCCTTCTGTCATATACAAGAACCCCCCACCCATGTATCCCCTCCCTCCTGAACCACGAATTTTTAATCCTTCTTCTGGGGCACTCTCAGCTGCACGGAAACACACTACCTGAAATAAAGCAAAACTCTTATCTGAAATAAAGCAAAGCAAGTAAACAAATAAACACACACACACACACACACACACACACACACAACCAAACCTCCAGTTGCTGTGTCATTTTCCTTTCTCTGCTCTCCTTTAGAGAAAAATTCCTAGAAACACTTATAGTGATAATAATACCAAACAGTCATATGTCAGTAATGATAACAAACACCTATGTCACGCCAGGCAGTGTTTTAACATAATTATTCCACATAACAAACCTGTAATTGCAAATAATAAAGTAACGGCTGTTATTGTCCTCATTTTACGTTTGACCAAAACGAGTCACAAAGGGATTCAATGACTCGCCCAAGGGTCGCATCAGGCAGCAGGACCCAGGTGAGCTGAGATTTGAATCAGGCTAGCTCGCACCCTCAACTGAGCACCTCAGTGTCTCTGGTTTCCATCTACACATGATGTCTACGTTTCCTCACCCACATTACAGTGAAGCCAATAAACCAGGACTTTGGCACCCACCCCCCAAAACTTCCAAAGCTCCCGCTGTGAAATTCGATGGTTCCTTCTCAGTCTTCGCGGGACTGGGCCTGCCCAGGGTTACTTACAGCCTCTTTCGTTAGCTCCTTTCGTGTCTTGTCCCACAGAACCCGCCGCTCTCCTGGGTCTCCTACTTCTCCACTTGGATATAAAATAGTGCCTCAAAATGGACAAGTCCCAAAGTGTCCCCACCACCCCTTCCTGCTGCCTCCCAACCTGCAAATCTCTTGGAATTTCCCATCTCAGGAAGTGGAATCCCTATTCTTCCCAGACACTCAGGACAAAAGCACTGCAGCTGTCCTTGTCACCTCCTTTTTTCTGAAACCACAAATTCAGTTCCTCAGCAAATCCTGTGGGTTCCACCTTCCAAATCCTTTAGTTCACATTTACCAGCTGGTTTGGGCCTCAGGGCCCTTGCACTGACAGTTCCCTCCAGCTCAGACTCTCCTCCCAGATATCTGCTGGGTGACACCTGCCTCTTATTGGGGTCTCTATTCAAATGTCACTTCCATAGAAAGGCTTTCCCCTATCATGTTGTGTAAAGTAGCACACCTTTTCATTCTCGATCTCCTTATCTCGCTTTGTTTCTTCTGAAGATTCTATCTGCTTGAGATTGTATGTCTCTGTTTAATATCTCTTTTCTCCCATGACAATGTCAGGTCCAACAGAACAGAAACTGTGTATGTTTTCCAATACCTGGAACAGTGCCAGGTCCACGGTCGATGCCGGTAAGTATTTGTGGAATGAAGAATGTTACATACCTATACCATGACTTTGTGTAACACAGATATTGTTAAGAATACACGAAATAAATATTTGTAAATTTAAATGGATATTCAATGGACATACTATTTAAAAAGAATCCTGTCGAGTCATTTGCAAATGTTTTTTTGCGTGACAAATCACAGAATAGGTCCACAGTTGTACTCAGTTTTTCACATTTGGGCTTTCTTTATCTTATGATCAGAATATTTTAGCATATCCTATTTTACTCTGAAATGAGCAGTGTGCGTTCTATTTCCACGAAGCCCCACAAATAGAAGCTGCACACATGCATACACAGACCTGATATTCTGGGAGACTAATGACAATGAAATGGAAATGATGATGGGCAGTTTGTACCATTCTTCATGGAGTTTACATTTGAGCTCATCAGTCACTGAAATATCCCATTCACTGCCACAGTGCACTTACAAGCGAAGAAAGTATCAAATGGAGGTAAATCGATGCTCAGATACAACACTCTGTAACTCTCTATTTTCTTTAGTTTTTATAAATTCAGTTGACAGGTTTTGATAGGAAAAGAATTCTTTGGTAATATTAATATATTTCCCTTTCACTCCAATAAGTAAAGTTGCTTTGGTTTTGTTGTGTTTTTTTTTCTTTTATAACTAGTTTTTTTTTAAATCTAAATATTGGTGCCCTCAGACAAACCAGAAACTAAGTTATGGTTTTTAAAAAACCTCTGTGAGTGAGGAAGGGGTACAGAATACTAAACATTTAATCATCCCAAGAACTGAAAAGGAAAAGTATCATAAAGCAAAACTAAAAATAAAATACACTTTAATCTTCAAAAATTCTAAAAAGGGATACCAACTCATATGATTAAAAAAACAGCATTTAACATAGCTTTATGAAATCTATATTTCAGCTTGATAAATATGAAGATGTCTTCAAATTCTTATGTAATCAATTATCTCTTCTGTTGAAAAATCATACATATTATCTTTTTAATCTCAAAGACTGCAGAGCTCAACAACGCATTCTAACAATCAGTTTTATCATCTTCCTAATACATGTAACATACTTGTAAAACTAAAATGGTAATGGCTCCACCATCAAGCAAAAGAGAATTAAAACAGTTTGAGCTATCAGAAAAATTGACAGAGGAATGGATACTTTATAAAACAGTCATTTTCTGACATTGAAATGCTGAAAAGGTATTCACTTTTCCATTTTTGTCACAGGCAGACGTTGTGTACAATACCAAAGATTATTATGTCAAATCAGCATCGCACCCCAAAGACACCCAGTGTGTCCCACTGCGGATGTTGGCTCGTGGCCCTGGGTTCATCTCCATGCTTCGTCCGGGTGACGGCGGTAACCAGACACAGGTGTACACGTTCAAACCATAGGGCCAAAGAGCTCTGATTTACTGCTAACATCCCACCCTTCTCCATCACACCTGCCCCTATTGCCATTTACAAAAGTCCTGTCTTCACTGCAAAAACCATCCTATGTTTATCTTATCAACACAAGACATTTTGATAATGATGTAATAAAAACATAAAGCTGGAACTGAGAAAAAGTTGTGAAAAATAGAAAGTAACACAGTTGAAAGAGAAAGATGGGACATGTGTGAGGGCACAGATTGCCTTGTTTCAAAGACATCGGAGAAACATCACACATGTGAGCGCGGAGCCTGCGCACACACAATGAACCAGCACGGGGTCAAGATGCGGTCATTTGTCAACAAACAGAACATGGAACGCTGGCTCACAGCACTGTCCTCCCAGGTCTGATTCTAGAGCAGAGACCAGCTTCCTAGATCCAGCCCCATTTTCCCCACCCCGTGACCTTGATTTGAGACACAATGAAGAGACCTAACCACGCCAGTGCCCAGCTCCCTTCTTTCTGAACAGTGCAAGGGTGTGTGTGCGCCATCCTCCCGCCCTCTCTCTCTCTCTCTCTCTCTCTCTCTCTCTCTCTCTCACACACACACACACACACACACACACACACACACTGCCCCCTGAGTACCCTGTCCTGCCCCTCCCCCCTCCCCCCCCCATCAGACTGTCCCATGCTGGATAACTTTTGCTCCCTACAGGCACCATACTCTCCCTTTTGCACAAAACTCATCGTGAACCTGACAGGATTTGCCTCTTTGCCACGCAGTTTGCTCTGGAAAGCCTTCTCCACCTCTCGTTCTCATTCTTTGCTCCTGCTCAAACTCCCACAGCATCTGTGCTTACTATTTTCATAGCATGTGTCACAGGGCTGAAACTGTAGCTCTGTCTGTCACGTTCCCTCAGACACCCCAAGGTTTCCTGAAGACACGGACACACAGCTTCTCATCTCTGGCATGTTAACGTTATCGCACTGTTTGCTCCAGAGAACCTCTGTTGTCATAATGAAGGTATAGTTGCATAAGATTATATAATCAGCATTTATGAATTGCCTCCGAAAAGATTAGCCACAACGCACTATCCCACGAGAGGTTCACGGAAGTGTCATTTCTCTCTATAAAAGCAGCAGAATTACATTGTAATAATGCATATCTTCAATATTTCATGGAATTGCTCTGTAATATGTATTTTGAACGGCCTCTTGAATGCATTTACTATGTAAGTGCTTTTCATTTTGACAGCTATAGGATAAAAAAGAGTACTATATTACAAGCAAGAGACTTAAAAATGTATGTGGCACAGAACCAAACTTAGATTCAAAGCAAAAATACATTGCTACCAAAGCATGGACAATCTCATTTGGCAGGTACCAAAGTGCATGCGTGTCCTTTCAGAATGAATTACTTTCAACACGCTCCTGTGTGTACCTCCTCTGTGTAAGGAGACACATGCACTTGGGGCAAAGCTACAGGCATTTTGCTTAGAGATACACATGTAAACTTAAGCGTTTAGAGAGAAAAAAGTAAAATGGTCTTTACCTGTGTGAGCAGATGTGATCGGTCATTTGTGAACAGCTGTGTCCATTGCAAAGTTTCTTTCACGTGACACACCCCTTTAGGACACGTGAGATGTTTCTGAGTTTTTCCCACACACTCAGTCTTAAATTCAAAGCATCTCAAAAGTCAGTGAGTCACATGATCAATGAAGACACACTAGTGGAGACAGGTAAGTGATCACTCTGCCATCCAGAGGAGCAGGCAGATAGGGGAGTCCCTGCTATCCTTCCCTCCAAGGGCCACCATTCCGAAAGGCTGTGGCGCCAATCTGTGCCTTGCTTTTGAACTTGCCCCCCAGAGCCGGAAACAGCACATCCAGACAATTTACCGAGAGCAACTAATAAGGTTCATGGTTGACAACTTCATTTCACATTCCACCCAAATACATTGAGCTTTAGTTCATGTTTCTCTTGTCTTTAGGATAGCTTTAAAAGATGTTAGACAACAAAGAAAATTCTCTTTAGAGTCAAAGGCTTTAAAATCACCACTCAGTTTTTCTTCTGTACTAGAAATAACTGTGTCACAAATGTCTTTTTTGTCAACTTTGGTGCCGAGGGTGAGCTTCTGCTGTGTCTTTTCAAACTTCCCACGCCTAGGAAACCATGGAAAGTTTATAGAAGAGATCCAGCCTTTCTCTGCATGATTCTATTGTTAAAATTACAAATGTTGTCAAATGAAAGATTAATGAAAGTGAAGTAAGAAAGAAGCTATAAAATCGCCTGCCCCATTAGTTAAGGGACTCCGATAGTGGCAAGAAATAAGTTCGCAGAGGAGACAGTGGTCATTTAAATGTATTGTATGCTCTTGAAATATCTCACTGGTAATCTACCAGTGCATTCTTCACAATAACTTAACAAACTTATTCAAAGCTTTTTTTAAGAAAAATAAATATATGCCATGTCTACAAATAGCTCCTAATTTTTAAATTTAATAATTTAAATTTAAGTTTAAATTAAATTTATGTTTTTAAAATCATTAAAAACCTAAATGATATCAACTTGCCATTACTCAATCTTGGTAAAGATATGATGGTATTTAATGGTTCTCACTTTCTTTTCAATGTGGTGACAACCATTTTTATATATTTTCCTCAATTTTTTCCCTAAAAGATACATCTCAAGCATACTGATCTCTAGTCTCCAGAATCAAACTGTGTGTGTGTGTGTGTGTGTGTATGAGAAAGAGAGTGTGTGAAATAGAGAGAAAGAAAGAGAGAGAGAGGGAGAGAGAGAGAGAGAGAGAGAGAGAGAGAGAGAGAGAGTTGGGCATTTACTAAGGTTCCGCTAGTCTGAAACAATTTTTTCACTTCAAGATTTCTCAAATTATGTAGGGTCTGTTTTATTTCTGTTTTCTTTCCCTTTCTCCTTTCCCTTCTTTAGACAGATCTGCAGGTTTCTGCAGACCCTCCAGGGGGAGCACAAAGAGAGGCAAAATAGATCATATTGGAAACTGGAAGAATGACTTGAATTTTCCAGAAGTAAAAAAGGGAAATGTCCTTTCAGCTGAGAAAAGAGCATGTGAAAAGCACAGAAGGGCAGGTCGTTTCCTGTCATGGCAGCGTGCTGTGTCACATGGAGGACAGTGATAAAGACAGGATAGAGGCTCAAGGTGGTACAAAGCTGTGAAGAGTCTTTCATTTCAGGGCGTGCATTTGGATTTTATTCTGCAGGCAACAGAGCTTGAATAGAAGCTCCTAAGAAGGGGAATGACATGATCAAGTTAGTTTTGAAGATGGGTGGCTGGGCTGAGGATGCCTGGATCTGAGAGAGCTGGGGTCAGTGCAACCAGGTGACAGGCTTTTCATCTTTCCAGGTAAGTGATGACAAGCATTTGCATTACAAGAAAAGCAGTGGGATGGAGGGATGTCTAGATGAGTGACATTTCAGAGATGAAGTCATGACCAATATGGCGACTTGTGAAAAGCGGGGGACCTGAAGACTTTGCTGAGGTTTTGAGCTTAGGAAGCAGAAGGCTGCACAGAGCATAGACCTGAGAAAGCCGAACAGATTTAGGGTCTTTGGAGATGAGATATAAAGCTTCTGGGGCGTCTGGAACAATTATCCAATAGATGCGCAAATGGCACGCAGGTGAGGGGCCTGGTGCTGGGGATACAGGCTGGGCAGGTGGGGCATGGGTAGGTGAGCAAACGGCAGTCCGGAATTGTGACCAAGAAAGAGCAAGGTCCCAGCCAAGGACAGGGTTCCAGTCCCCAGGACAGAGTAGGAATCACAGGGGCAGAGTAAGCAACCTGCCTTAGAGGTGTGTGGCTGAGGAACTATGTTTCCAACATGGGGCTCAGCCCCAGGGACGCAGGCATCCCTGGGTCACTGGAAGTAGGCGACAAGATGGAAACCAGCAATCTGAAAAGGCCATGTCCTAGGGGACGGTGGACCAGCCTGAGCTTGATGTCGGGCTCTTGGAATATGACTGACACTGTCTTCATGCTTTCTGACTATGGTCTGTCTTCATCCCAGTGCTTGGAGGGGCCTGAGCCTGCTGGTGGGGGAGAAGAGATGCCCCACAAGCCCAGAGAACACCTTTGTTTTGTTCATATGCCAAATATCAAAATGATCCACCACCACAATAAAGAGTAATGCCCAAACCACGTTACAGGTAATAATCTCTCTCAGACTGAACTCCTGCTGTATGATACCAGCATGCAACAGTCTTTCCTCCACGTCCTACAACGTCCTGTAAGTCACAGCCTACAAGTTCTGCAAGTGTTACCGCTGGAAACACAGCAGGTTAAACCATGCAGGGCGTATATCAGAAAGGGGCCCCACGCTCTTTTTTATCGTTGAAACTCACCAAAGAGCCCTTTCCCAACAATTGCAACCATCTTTGAAAGAAAGCACGCTCTCCACTTGCATGAACAATCCAGGAAGTATTTGAGAATATTTCTCTTTGCTTCTCTTTTTCTAATTACGATGAAAAAACAAAATGGCGTCTCTCCTAGCAGGGTTGGGGGCATATCAGGTTACTGGCAGGGAAGAATCCTGGCTTTCTTGCAAAGATGAAATACCCCAGGCTTCTCAGCACAAGGGCAGCCTGCCATTGCTGGACACTGTGCCATTGACCATGGAGAGGCTAACAGGATGGGAAAAAGTATAGTTGGCCCATTGTTTCAAAGGAACCCCAGACATCCTCATTTGCTGTGTATTAATTCAAAGAAACCGTTTGTTTTGTGGCTAAAATAGCTTGCTTCTGAAATGTGCTACGAAACGGGTGCTGATTTCTGAGAAAACTCAAGGCCAAGTTGAATTTTTCCAGCTTTCAATCTAACACATTATTCTTCTTTTCTGAAGAGTGAAAGCCTTAAATGAATGGAAATCAAGGTCTGACGCGCAAGAACTAACCCTCGTTGCCTGACCTGGTGTTTAAAGGAAGCCACACTCTGCAGTTTTCTTTCTTACTTCTGAGAAACTGGTTCAACGGTCAAGCCTAATGGAACTCTTGAGAAGCTTTATTTTGCCTTTGCAGCCTTACTGAAAGACTCAGAGCTTGACCCAATAAAATTTAGATTATGAAGCGATCTCAGCTGTTGAAGGAACCTCCATGGTTTTCCCCTTTAAAATAACCGCATACAGGAGATTAAAAGACAGTGCCTTGGTGTTTCATTGAAACAACACAGAACTACACCTATACATATACATATAGCTATCCTTACCTCCTTTATTCCCTCAGAGCATGAAGATATCACCATTAATGTTTTTCTTTTGGATTGAGTAATCATTATGGGTATTATGAATCCACAACTGATCAAAACATGTATGATTATTAATGCATTCAAGTTTTGACACAGCATTCTTAAACATAAAACATAATTTTATTGAAAATGCACCCCTTATGAGATGGATGTGATAATACATAAGACATAATTACTTTATGTATCCATGAATGAATGTTATTTTTTGCTAGAATAAGACAGATCAGTACCAGTCTTTGTATATTTGGCTTTTATAGATGCAACTATTAAGAAACTTTGTTCACATAAATATGCAGTGAGGTTTGGGGTGAGTATGAGGTTGGCCTTTACTTGTAAAGAGAAGGAAGAGAAACTGTGAATGGGAGGTAGAAAGGCGAGAACGGATGAGGGCAGAAAGATATTGGCGAAGATGAGCATCTTGACATTGACTGCCTCGGGACGCTCAGTGGCCTTCACCCTGGGGACATACCACGTCAGCCTGAAAGCCAGTGGCCCAGAATTTACTTTTCTAGAGATCCCCATATGTCCTGACAGCTTAGCCTCAGATTCTTCACTGGGGTAAAACTCCACAACATTGTGTAAGAAATATCAAGGCCTTTTATCGGTCATGCAAAAAGGAAATGGTTGGGCAACACTGACCTTCAGATCACGGCTTTTAAACTTTAATGCGAAATGAATCACGGTGGGGGGATCTTGTTAAAATGCAGATTCTGGCCAGTACTAGAGTGGAGTCTGGGACTCTGCACTTTTAAAGGGCCCCAAGCTGCAAGGTGAAGCTAAGGTGCCCCTTGGGATGTGCTTTGGCAGTAGAGAACAGTCTTGCATTGGTCTCCACGCTGGTGAGGTTCTCAGGAGCATGCACCTAATCTGTACGGAGCACACACCTAACCTGCACAGAACATGCACAAGGCACCAGTACTGAATCGGAACACAGCACAAAGTGCCCAGGTCCATGTTGAGGGGTCTCAGGCTGGAGGGGGATGCAGTGGGCTGAAGTTAATCAGGGAAGACTGAATGTGACTGGGTGTTACGCTGGGTCTGATGGGGGTCATGGGCAGACAGGTAAGGGCAAAGGCAGGCAGGGATGAGGCTGTGAGCAAGGCTAATAATTCTAGCGCGATTAGTTCAGACAAACTCAGCTAGTGGAGAAAGGCTCAATAGGAGAAAAAAGACATTAGGAGTGTTTGGCTGGGGATAGGAAAGCAGATGGAACAGCTGGAAATCACTGACAAGGCAAATTGAAAATTTTGACGGTTTTTAAGGGACGAACACCATCTCCCAAAGTAAAATACCTGGATAATAAATAATCAAAGAAAAGCATTCTCCAAAAAGAGCACTTGAAAACAAACCATGAAGGAATGATTAAGTAACTTGTGCTACATCTATACTATGGATGCAATGGTTAAATGAATGAAGCCAGTCTATGTATTTTGACAGAAAAGGTCGCCCCGTCACAGGCATATAATGCAAAGAAAAGAAAGTTGCCATCATAGAAACATTATAATTATTGCAAAAATGAAGAGAATAGATATTGTGGGAAATTTTTAAAAAGTAAATTACGTCTTGAAAAATCTATACTGCAACATTTTGAAAAGTGAGTTTAAATTTTGTTGACCACATCATCCATTATATTGAACATCTGGGCTCATAAATTCAGCTTTTGGTAAAATAAAACTCTAAGACTGCAAAAGTCAAATGATCCTCATTCCTTATTATGCCGTCAATATCACAATACAATAAAAGGCACAATTGCCAAGGTCAAAGATGATTAACATCGTAATGTCAGGGGGTGATTTCTAACTTCTGCAATAAAGTAGATGTGGTATTTGGCAGATGTTTCTGCCTACAGATCGGCGATTAAGGCTTCAATGTGCATAGAAATCATCTTAATATCTTGTTGCAACGCAGATTCTCATGTAGTAAGTGCATTTCTAGCCGGCACCTGGGTCCCATGCCACTCTTTGGGTAGCAAGGCTCTAGAGAAGGTGCTAGAAAGTTCAAGTTCTGGTCATGCTAGTGTTTGCAATTTTTTAAGTAAAAAGATATATTTTGATGTAAAATTCAAAATGTACATTATTCCAGTGAGTTCAAAAACCAAAGAAATAAGGTGGGCACGATCATGATTTCTTGTCTGGTAGAAATCATTCCATTTGCATAGGTGGGTATATCCAATTTATCGAAGCACTCGTGATTCATTACATTAAGTTGATTTATTCATACATTTAATGATTTATGTGTGCAACTAGCAAAAACTACTCTTATTTATTTGTTGTGTAATCTCATTTTTGTATGTAACCTATTGCTGTTACGTGCCACGAAGTCAGCTCCAACTCCTGGGGACCCTGTGAATGAGTGACGTCCACAATGTCCTGTCCTCACAGCTTTGCTCAGCTCCTGTGGACTCATGGCCGTGGCTTCTCTTATGGAGTCAATCCATCTCCTATCTGGTCTTCTTCTTTCCTGCTGCCTGCTGTTTTCCCAGCATTAGTGTCTTTCCCAAAGAACCCCATCTTCTCATGCCACAAATCTTTTCAAATTTACATACAACGATGTATATGCTGACTTGCATGTTATATTTTAAACATTACACAGAATTCATCTTCAGAAAAGGTACAATTGGATGGGCAACACGACTGGCCAGCTAAACTGCCTCTCTTTGGGCCTGCAGAGAGCGGCTAACACCTGAAAGGCCCTCCTTCGGGGACACAAGTGCATAGGTTACGGCAGCACCCCGCCACAGCTGAGCACCACCCGGGTTCCCACTGATGCAGAGGCAGCTCTGCCTAGAGGGGTGGCCGATGGGCAGCCTGTCGCGTGAGCTCTGTCCAGCATGGTTTATCCTGAACACCCACTCCCAGCTCCCAACAGCCCCTGGTGTTACTCAGTCTGCTGGGGCGGCCATAACAAAATGCCACAGGCTGGAAATTTGTTTTTTCACAGTTCCTCAGGCTAGAAGTCCAAGGTTAAGGTGCCAGCACGTTGGCTTTCCCCCGAGGCCTCTCCCCTTGTCTTGCAGCTGGCCACCTTCTCCCTGTGCTCTCACCTGGCCTTGTAAAAGGACACAGGTGACATACAGTTAGAGCTTCACCCTGATGGTCTCATTTCAACTAAATCACGTCTTTAAAGACCTTCTCTCCAAATACGGTTACATTCTAGGGTACTCAGGACTGGGCCTGGAACACATGCATTTGGGGGCGGGTGACACAATTCAGCAGCTCTCTTGAGCAAGTCTGATTACAAGGCACCGTAGAGTGACACACAATGGGAGGGACACAGAGAGAGGACAGGGCAGGCGGGGGTCAGCGTCAGGTCTGGCAGTCAGAGCTCACGGAGAAGAAGGCGAGAGAAGGAGAGTCAGAGGGAAGCCGAGGGAAGGGGCACGGACACCCCACACCACGCACGCTCCCTTGCCAGCGCCATGCTCGGAGTTCCTGCCATGGCCCCAAAGCTGCTTTTGTCCCCAGGACCATGACCTGGTTTTCAATGAGACCGGCCTGGCTGAGGCAGCTGCAGCAGCTTCCTGTCTGTGTCCTACCCCTCTGGAAACTCACAACAAGCTCCTATTGACTGAGACGCCCTGCGTGCATTTTTATTCCTTGCAATTTGTAAGTGCTCACTGCAGGGACTGAGCTAATGTGGCACGTTGCACACAAGCGCCTCGGGAGATGGTAGGGGCTTCAATGGTGCACACGTTCCATGCAGATGCACACGAGGGTCCTGTTCCATGTATGTGCTTTCCCGTCATTTTGATTAAAGCCACAGTGTAATCACACAGACGCCTCTCTTTTCTAATGGGTACAAGTCACCATTTACTGTCATCGAGGGCTCAGGTTACTTAAACAGAGCAGGTCCTGCATGTGCATGCATGTGTGCGTGTGCGTGTGCGTAAATGCCAGTGCACGCACACTGCTTAGCAGACACGTCCAGTGTTTGTGTTCCTAATGACCACTTTTGCCAATATTAGCAACATCGCCTATAACCTTCAGGCTGAGTTATGCTAAGTTTAAATCTGTTAATGTTTCGGTAATCTTCAGAACAAAACACAGCACACATCTTGGAAGGCGCCCTGCAGAAACATTTTAGTTTACTGAAAAGAGCTCATGTTTTATATTTTCTTCATTAACGCCAGGAGCACTTTTCCTGCAGTGTAGTTGTTAATGGCCACTTATCGGAAGGAGCTCTTTTCTAATATAACATCGCCTGCCTTGAAATACAACCGGTTTCTTTGTCAAGAAGAGATAGGAATAGGAATTCTGTTGGCCCCTGGGAGAAATGGGATGTGTTTTTTCCTGTCTGCTGGCTTTGTGTTGGTTAAAGGCTTTCTGATTTTAGGGCCTTGAAGGGGTGAGCTGCTGCCTTCACCTTCCGTGTGAGGGGGAATTGCCCCGTAGGAGTCACGACATAGAACTTTGGCTCTGAAAGCAGAAAGCACAGCCGGGGCGTCTGAGGTTGTTAAAATGTAACGATGTGGTAGCCGGTTTAATCTGTTACTAAGGGCAATTTTTAATAAAACTGTAGCAGATAGTTTCAGTTTAAATTTGATTTATTTTTAAAATTACATGATTTTAAATGAGATTATTTCCTATGTATTTCCTAGTTAATATTCCTACCTTAAGTCTCTGATCCAAAAGTTTCTAGTGCCCAGCACAGTGCCTGGTGGCTGTTGGAACTCATTAAGTATTTGCTGGATGAAAGAATGAATATATTTAAAACTGATCACCATAAGGCACTATTTCTAAAATAAGATTAATAACTATGTTTATTCTATAGAAGAATATTGTGCCATTAACTTTAAAAAGCTACTTCCCATTCATTATTTCAACTGAGTCTAATAGCTAATATATTAGGGAATATAGTATTATTATTTAATCATAAGGAAAATGTGGGCAAGAGATTACAGAGCTTGCTTAGGTAATATACTGGCAAGTAATGAATGGGAGATGACATTGTACACGTTCTCCTTAAAAATGGGCTCTGGAACTCCGCGCAAAGTAGCGAAGGCATTGTTTTGCAAGGGGACAAGTTCAGGACCCATGGAGCCACTTCCATTCGTTCTTTGCTCAGGCGACTCTCACGGGCTGCTCTTGCATTTAGCCCCGGCTTCCGACAGTAAGAGCAGCTCGTGTCTGCACAGCCTTGGGCTGGCTCTTCTCTTCTCTTCTCTTCTCTTCTCTTCTCTTCTCTTCTCTTCTCTTCTCTTCTTTTCTCTTCTCTTCTTGCCTTTGATTTTCTTTTATTATGGCAACGTATACATAAAATTTACCATTTTCACCATTTTTGAAGTGTCAAGTTCAGTGGCATTAAGTACACTATTAGTTCTGTGCAACCAACAGCACCATCTCTAGCCAGAATATTTTCACCTTCCCAAACTGAAACTCTGTGTCCATTAAACATGAACTCCCGATTCTTTGCTCCTCTTAGCCTCTTATAATTTCTGTCTCTGTGTTTTTTACTACTTTGAGTACTTCATGTAATTGGAATCATGCAGTATTTGTCACGTTTTATTTATCCACTCATCTGTCAATGGATGTTTGGGTTGTTTTTCACTTTTTGGGTTTCTTCTTTTAAATAAGAAAAGAAAAAAAAAGGGAGCTTCACAGGGGATATTGGAAGGAAAGTTGATAACTTTGGGGAGATGATCAGTCCGATTAGATGTAACAAATCATCCCACAACTCAATAGCCAAAGACAGTCATCACCATTATCTCATGATTTCTTTGCCCAGAAATTCAAGACAGAGAACAGTAGGGTGATTTGTCTCTGTTCCACAATGTCTGGGATCAAAGCTAGACGACCCAAAGGCATGACTGGCACTGGAGGATGTGCTGTGAAAGTGGCTCTCTCACATGATGGGCACGCTGGTCCCTCACCCTGCAGACCTCCCCACAAGGCTGCACGAGCGCCTGAGGACATGAAACTGGCTTCTCAACCTACAGAAGTCACACACTGTCACTTCTGCAGTGCTCTGCTGGTCACACCGGCAGCCCTGATTCAGTGTGGGAGGGGTCCGCCCAAAGGTAAGAGCACCAGAAGAGGGGGGTGACTGGACACTGGCTACCGCAAACCTTATTACCATTAATTCCATAGAGCGGGGGTTGGCAAACTTTTGAGACAGAAGAGCCAATCCTGTCCCTCACAACTTAAAAATTATTCGAGAAACAAATATATTTTTACAAACAAGGAAAATTTCACATAATATTATAACAAATAATAGTATTAATTATATCTTTATTAAAAGAAGAAAAATTCACACATGTAGGTACCCAAAGAGCTGCATGTGGCTCGCGAGCCGCAGTTTGCCGACCCCTGGCATAAAGCACGCTAGTGATATGGAGACTTTTCAGAAATGATTAAGAGTTTAGAATGTTGCTATTGCTTTGAAATATGAAAACATTCCGACGAAATATTATAATTCTCGTCATCAATTCATTCAGTCAAGACCTTCAAACAGTATATATAGACCAAGTAAACAAGATAAAAGGCCAGGGTTTCTTTTTCATATTCACTGGGACACACGTGAGACCTTAAGCTAACTGCATTACTCCTCACTTGGTCAGAGAAGTGACTGCTGCCACACTGTGGATTCTAAGCCAGTGGCTTCCAAACATTTGTCTGAAACCAGCTTCGCTTTTTTCACAAGGTCCCTTTAAGCAACTGAATAGGCTGCCCTATATTCCAAGGTTATTTCACGTCTGCCTTTCCCAGACATGTGGTTGGAGAAGATCATTTACAAAGTAAAAGGCTGGCCACTTTATGCTGGCACCCCTGTGTCTTTTGAAATGTAACTAGTGTTTGAATTCTAAAGCTGTGCTAGGTTTCCAAGTCAGCGGGAACCAGCCCTGACTAGCCCTACAGCATCCTTCAGTCTGGAGCAGCTCAGGGCAGGCTGGGGGTTCTCACCTGAAGGGCTTCTCTGCAAGGGGCCTCGTTAGCAAACACAGTCAGAGTCTTCTTGGTTGGGTGGCTTCATCTCTAAAGAGGCCCCTAAAACTGGTGGCCCACGGGGCATGTTCTAGCATAAAATTTTAAGTGAGGAAGCATGTTTCATCTCACTGGATGAGACATATTTAAGTACATAAACCATTCTGTAGTGCAGGAAACTTTCCCACTGAATTTCCCATTCAAGGTCTTCTCTTTCTTTTCCTCCTCCTCCTCCTCCTCCTCTTTTTAAAAAATCTTTATTACATTTATTGGGGTGACATTGGTTAGTAAAATTATATAGGTTTCAAGTGTTCAATTCTATAATATATCAGCTATATATCACATTGTGTGTTGACCACCCAGAGTTCTCCTTCCATCGCCATATATTTGACCCTATTTACCCTCATCTACCACCCTCTCCCCCTTACCCTCTGGTAACCACTAAACTGTTGTCTGTGTCTATGAGATTGTGCTTATTTGTTTGTGTTGTTCGTTTGTTGCTTTCAGTGTTATATCCCACATGTGAATGAAGTCATATGATTCTCGAGGTTTTCTGTCTGACTTATTTCGCTTAGCGTGATAATCTCAAGATCCATCCCTGTTGATGCAAATGGCAGTATTTCATTTTTTTCTTATGGCAGAGTAGTATTCGATTGTGTATACATACCACATCTTCTTTATCGAATCACCTGTCAAAGGACACTTTGGTTGTTACATGCCTTGGCCACAGTGAATAAAGCTGCAATGAATACTGGAGTACATATATCTTCATGGATAAATGTTTTCAGATTTTTGGGGTAGAGTGCTGGGTTATATGGTAATTCTATTCTCAATGTTTTGAATTTTGCTTGATTGTTCACAGTCAGTTACAGATTGAACTTCTCCTACTCTTCTTACTAGAATCACCTGGACTAAGAGACACTTGGTTCGCAATGTAATTAAGGTAGTTGAACATGATCCTCAGTAGATGAGGGGATTTAAATGATTAGACTTCTCAAGCTGTAACGTATCATGAGCAATGGAAACTTCAGTTCAAAATGTATTTTTTCTGACTATAAAATGCTAATTTTCTCTATAGATGTCAGTCCCTCCAAATTAATGAGCATGATTAGCTGCAAAACATCTCAAGAAGCAAAGGAAATTAATTTCCATTAGTTACAAACTGACAGTCAGCTACCACCTGCCATGTGAGACAACATACATTTTGAATGCTCCATTTTTGTCCTCCATTAAATGCTCAAAGTCAGATGGTGAAGAAAAGTGACTTATGGAATCAAGGAAAAAAATATGAAAACTGTTTTGTACAGGAAATGACCAAAGGGGATTTCAGAATTCCGTGCGTGGTAGAAGAAACCAGGAAGGCTTTGAGGACGAATTAAGTGAGACACGCTAAAAATGAAATAGGCCTCCCATAGTTACAGCAGCGTAAGTTGAAGAATCATGACAGGAAGTTCTTTAAGAGCAGGTCAAGTCCTCTGAGAAGCACAGAGCTCTTGAAGCAGCACGTGATTTCAAAAGGCTAAGCCCAGCTATGTGGCTGCCTGTTAAATCCATACACAAACAACCAGAAAGTGCTTTTCAATGTTCTCACAGCTACTGTGACGCATCCACATTTCCGGAAGGGAAACAAATCTTGCATTTCTTTATTTTGTGAATTTATATTTTTAGCTTTCAACGTTCTATCCACATTGATTTAAAGAGTGGAAAATATTTAGAATGACTTTTTTTTTTAAGTGGTAAAACAAAATAAAGCACAGGGGTTGAAAAAGCAGACTGATGGGTAAATAGGCAAGGGGGAAAATTGATACCATGGTATTATGTGTCTTTTGTCAAATTAATAATAGTAAGCTTATGCAAGTTTTGTAGGTCTTATCTCTAGATAAGTGTGTGCAGAGCCAATAAATAAATAGATTACGTATGTATATATACATACAAACACATAATCTAAGTATATATACACACATAATCTATGTATGCACAGCCATATAATCAATGTATTAATAATCTATGTAATAATCTATACTTTTTAAAATCAAATCAAATCTGGGGTTGTCAAGAGTCCCCCTAAAAGAAGACAGTCCTTGAGGATTGACTGACCAAGTGAGCCAATTCTGTCACCCTGAATTTTCTTGCTTTCCCTTTTCCTGGTGAGGGCATCCACTCATGGGAACCAACCTTGGGGAGAAGGGACGCTGTTGACTATTTGCACAGTCTTTAGATACCAAGTGGGAAGTGAGGGAGGGGCATGCTGAATGAAATAGAAACTGCACTAAAATGGAGCACCTGCATTTTGGAAGTTGCCATCTGAGTCTGCGGGCCTCTCTAATTCTCCACGAGATCCCAGGGAGAGAAGCTCCTTCGTTTGTGGCTCTCAGCTTGTTTCCAAGGGGGCACCATGTTTAATACTCACACTCCTTTTGTGCTCTTAAATATTCGGACCATTTATTTCACAATAAAGACGAAGAGAGAGATCTACTTCCTCCTCCTCATTTGTAGCTTCGTGTCTTAGATGACTGACACCAGGAAGGACTTCTGAACCATCTCACTGTTCAGTATAAGGATGTCTAAATCCAAGAGACACACACCACACCTTGAAGTTATCGGTGTGAAAATAGAGATTAACCATGAAGCAGGGAGTCATCTGAATTACCAGCTAAAGTAATATACTTACAGCATAATAATTATTATTATACTTAAAGCAGAATAATAATAATATTCCAAAATAATTTTGTTTTACTTATAAATAATGTAATTCAGTACATTATTCCTTTAAACAACCAATTACTTTTATTTTTATTCTTATTGTATTTATCATTACTGGTGACCTTAAGATTAAGACTAAAGATGTGTGACATTTCACAGAGTTCTGACCATCCTGATGCTGGGTGGTGTCACCAGGTTCAGTCTTTCCTATATAACTATCTGGTACAGATTCCATGATAATTTAATTATTGCCTGGAACTTGGAAATTGCTTTCAATTGGGGGAAAGATAATATCTCTGTTACTGGAAGAGGGCGTGTAGTTGGCTTTAGGTAGAAGGGTTAAAGATCTGAAAAGACTGCATAAGGATATAGGATGGATACGCTGGCAAATCATTATAGGTACACGTTGAGTGACTAAGGACAAATGTTCCTGGCTTCATAATGGAGACCAAACCTAAGACCACCATGGCCACCTCCAGAGAGGACGGGCAGGGGAGGGAACAACTGTGTGTGTTAGGGACGGGGACTCCACAAAGGACAGGGTGTGCAATGGCTTCTGCTCCTGCACGTTGGCTCTAGCTAGCCTGGATTTGGTCTTTTGCCCCAAATGACGTAGGGAAGTCCAGAGTGCACATAGTCCACTTTTGAGAAGGGGGCGCTGGGTTTCAGGTGCCTCTGCCCACCTGGAGGCCTGGCTAGTGGGTGGAGGCCCCATGGGGGTTAGTGCTTGGGCCGCGTGTGAGCTACCTGTTCACCTTCTATACTTGGGGGAGCGTGCGTTTCACTGGAAGCATGTGGACTGAGGGCAAAGAAGGGCTTGGTCTATATGGCGGAAAAGCACAAAACAAAGGTTTCCACCATCATATCTGATGGAAGACCTGGTGACAATTAATTAACCAACTGATTAGTACTCTGAGTACAGTGACTCATCAGTCAGGATTGCCTGTGTTCCGTCCCCCTGAACTGTGCATGTCATGGTGGGCCAGAACCCACTTTAGTACAAGTGAGGTGGGGGCAGAATTAAAATGAGTCGCTAGTTTAGAAACGCAAGAGTTTACTCCTACAAGTGACTGTGAAGCTAGGAGGCACAGGGAGCACCCGAGAGTACGGGAAAATCAGTATCAGGACAGGCAAGTATTGTGTGTACACATTCTTTCCCTTGAAACTGATAAAGCAATCCCGAAAAGGAGGCTTTTGCAAACCAACAAGAAAACCCTTTGGCAGTGATGGCTTCTCTTCCATCTTCCGATGGTTTCTTGGCCTGGAGGCCTGAGCCCTCAATTACCCCTCCTCCCTGCTCCCTCGGGCCTGGCCAGATCCCCACCCGCTACCTACCTCCAGCAGGGCATTCCCAGGGGGTCTGCTCTGGGGCCTCTCTGTGTTTCCAGCCAGACAGCTCACAGCCTCGCTGCCTTCACACACTTCTTCCATGTCTTTGACTCCCAGCTGCCATTCTGAGCCCAACCTCATGGGCAGGTGCTCCTGATGGCAGGAGTGGTGGCGGCAGGCTGCAGAGTACGGACTTAGGCTAACAATGGGCCCTTCCCTATGCGAGGAAATACCCCAAACTCTTCAGGGTGAAGACATACTTCATCATCATAACAACTTTATGGGAAAGGGGCAGAGGACCCCGAGGGCAGAGCAGATGGGCATCAAGACCACAATCACAATTTGCTAAGGACAGGAGAGATAGAAAACAGCAGGAGAAGGAGATTTAGCCTCGTTTAGAACGCCCCTTGCTGCTTCTCCTACCTGGGTCCAGACCCCTGGCAGTTGCCCAGCAGGACTCCAGGCTTCCACATACCCCAAAGGGGTGTGTTTACACATGCCCCGAAACCAAGGGGATGTGTTTATCCATGCCCCTAAATCCAAGAATTGCATTGCTACATGCCAGAGGACCAGGCACCTGCAGCGGGGAAAGAGAGATAAGGGAAGGGAGAGGGGGAGGTGATTCTGCCGGTAGAAATAAAAGCCTTCATACAACGTAAGGTGGGGCTGCTGCCCTCTCTTGGGTCAACCTGCGCCACGTCTCGGGGTGTACTTTCTTTTACTAATAAAATTCTTGCTGTCTTACTGCTGCACAAAGTTCTGTCTCTTGACTGAATTCAGTCCTTTAGGAAGAAGCGCGGGGTTCAATGTCATTTCCCAGTAGCACGAAGAATCCCTTTCTGCGTGGACTGAAGGCCCTTCACAGCCCAGGCCTCCTCTGTCCCCATGGCAGCGAGAGCGTGAACCGCGGGGCTGCATGAGGTCACCCGTGGCGGGGAGCGAGGCGGGCCCTGGGTTTCCCTTCATTCGTTTACCCAGATGAAATGAGGGCTGTCACATGTGCTCAACGAACTGGCACTGGCCCTCTCACTGGGCCCACATTTCAGATGATGGTGTGTCTTTCACCAGAAGCTCCAACATGGTGGGGGTGACAGTGACATCCCTGCTTATTTAGGCACCTCACCTGGGGATCCTCACGGCTGTTGATGCGCGTTGGTCCTTGGGAACTTTTGGATTGTATTATACAGCTTTAAACTAAGCCTCACAAGATGAACAAGATAGCACAAATAATCCAGGCACGTCCAAAGCATGGAGATGGCCATGCTCACCCATCTACCTAAACCTGCAGCAATGAACAGCGGCCTCCTTAACCAGTAAAAGCAGTGATAACATGCTCAGGTGTAACAAATTCCAATGTACTGCTCTTCCGAAAGAAAGGTTTTTATTATAAAAATGAAAATTGAAATTAAAAACTTTTAATTATGTTGTCCTGCCTTTACCATACCCTGTTTTCAGTTCTACTTTCAGTGTACATCCATTTGATCGTGTAAATTGTAGCTTAGTACATTGAAGCATGTGTAGTTAGTTAAACAGTGTCTCCCCAGAATTCATGTCTACTCACAAGCTCAGAACATGACCTTATTTGGAAATAGATCTTTGCAGATGGAATTAAGTTAAGACGAGGTCATATTGGATTAGAACGGATCCTTATTAGGTGCCCTCACAGGACGGCACAGAGACACAGCGAAGAAGGCCAGGTGAAGACGGGGGCAGAGATTAGAGTCATGCGGCTACAAGCCAAGGAATGGCTGAGGTGGCCAGGAGCCCAAAGAGGCAAGGACGGGTCTCCCTGGAGCCTTCAGAAGGAACATGGCCCTGCACCAACGCCGTTGACTTTGGACCTCCAGCGCTGTGAGAGAATAAACTTTTGTTGACCTAAGCTACCCAGGTTGTGGTAATTTGTTATGGCAACCTTTGGAAATTAATACACTGTTTATAATTTATAAGTAAAAACGTCCACATATGGAGGTGCAAGCTACCATTTTATTCAGATTGGGATGGTGGACAAGAACATTCAGAGAAAGTGCCCTCTGTGTACCCCACATGCTAGCAGAGCCAGGCCTGCGTGTTTCAAACAGCCCTGCCCCTCCCCTGTCAGCCCTCTTTCTTTTTAACTGCTCCCTCTGCTTAGAAGGCTTTTTCTCTCTCATTTTTCTCATCGGTAAATATCACCTATTCCTCAAAGTTTGTCCCAACCATTCAGTTCCCCCTCAGTACTTCTTTGATCACATCTGTCTTATTCCCTCAATGCATCACAGTCATCTGTGGCTATGCCTTTCTCTCTCACACAACTCTGAAAGCTTAGAGAATGGAGCTGCTTTCAAGCCGTCATCATACCTTCAGGGTCCACCCTAGAATATTCCACAGAAAAGTCACTGGTGCCTCACACGACCAGGACGGAAGAGTCCAGAGGAATGGGAGATACAAGGCTCTGCCCTTGGGCCAGCTCTGGTTATGTCTTGATAAAAACCTCGCTGAAGACATTTACGTATGCTTTTCAAATTTCCAAGTAACATGGAGAAATAGGTTACAGAAGTCATACTGGATGACAAAACTGGAACCCAGGGAAGATCTCTGTAGTATCAAATAATGGAATCACCTGACAAAAAGTCAATGCAAAGTTAAAAAAAATAAAAACTCAAGGTAAAGATAATTGATTCATAGCCTTGCAGAAGTAACATGTGAAAAGACCTGGCATTTTATTCGACTGCACAGTTCATATTGGTGTCAATACTCATAGTTGTTAGAAACATGGGATTAGAGTCAGACAGACTTGGGTTCAAATTCTAGCCCTCCGTGCCTCAGTTTCCCCATATGTAAAATGGATACCATAAAAAGTCACGTCATAGGGATTTAGGGAGGATTAACTTAAATAATAAATAGAAGAAGTTCAACGCCAAGCATGGAGCATATTACTTAATTACTTTCCATTATCATTGTTATCATCAGTGTTATAAACATTATTCTCATCTTAACTATCAAGAAAACGTACTAGAAGCCCTGGTTGCCCAATGGTAACCCTTGTTTTCTTCCTGAGCTTCTGGTGATGTGTGAGAGAGAACTAGGAAGGAGGCTGGCCACTGCAGGACTCCCAGAGGACAGCTCCAGAAATGACAACTCACGGAGGGACTGCAGCTGTCATGGGCGCAGGAGGCCTGGGCTGTGGTGGGAGGTGTGATAACCGTGTTCAAAGGCTGTCCTTTGAAGAAGGAATGGGGGTTTCTCACGGGGTCTCAGAAGTCAGGAACAAGATCAGGTAATGAACTTACAAGAGACACAGTTTTGTATCAGTATAAGTTAGTTTTCAAGGCTTGAGTTATTCAAAGAATTAGTAAAATTCTTGCAGAGATGGGGAGTGGCCCATTGCTACAGGCATTCGAGCAGAAAACGAATGGCCACTTGTCAGACTTGCTTTTAGCCTAAGTGAATAGATGACTTCCAAGCGCTCTTCATACTCTGTAGGTCTTTCAATTGTGCATGCCTTCTTTTCCCCTCTGACATTTCCCCAGTTAAATAAACGATTATTGGGCATTTGAAGTGAAAAGCAAAGTCCTCAGCAATTCACCACCCAGGAAAATTGGACGATGAAGACTATTATATAACTGTTCCATTGCAAACGCTTCAGCCATGTTACTTAAATTGCATAATAATGTTGCTTTAAACTTTAATGAAGATTTAAAAATAATTTTCAAATCTTCACCTTTTAAAAAGTGTTTTTGTAGTATATTTTATTGCTTGAGCGTATTCAATTCACTATGTGCTGTGAGTGACTTTTTAATTGGGTAGGCAAACGAGAGCATTTGGAAAACATTCTTACCCTAGGTTTACCTGGTAAGATATTTACAAGCAGTATTATTTAATAATATTTAATATACTATCTAGTAATAAATAATTTTAGTGATATCTTAAAAGGAGCAGACAAAATATAGTAGAAATGCACTAGGTAATCCCTTAAAAGTGCGTATTTTTATATTATTGGTCAAATATCATGGCTTGGAATAAAACATGCTGTACATGTTTTGTGAAGCAAAGTGAAACAAGTGAAAATGCTGTTGCTATTTTGGGCCCAAATTCAGCAGTAAAGATGTGCCACTGTATTTTTTCTATTTGTGACGTTGAACAACAAAAAATACAGTTTTAATGTAAATTATGCTTACAATAATTTAGATTAAGTATGTTTGAAAAATGGTCTTGAGAGTGTGTCCATCAAGGATTACAATATCTTGTAAAGGGATCAATCAAACATGATTAAAAGATGCTATTCCTGCTACCACCTACACATTATGTTATGTCAGTAAGTATCCCAGCTAAACTTTTCTTCTTTTTACAGTACCTTTAGCATACCCAGGTGTATCAGCCTTGCTTTACTTTTCTCTAGTTATTTCATGAATCACATTTTCTAAGTAAGGACGCTATGACTTATTCTCAGCATCAGTGAACTGTCTTTTATAATTTAATTTTAAGACTTATATTTGACCTATATACTTAGAAACAACAGTTTACAAAACTCAGTATTTGGTATTGCATCAAAATATATTAGACACAACAGTTCTTAAGAGATTCACATTTTATAGAAGATAATATGCAATTAACAAATAAAAACTCAGCAAATGTGGTTGTAAAGTAAAATGTATATATTATATATACATATATAAACATTTTCAAAGTGATGGCTGACTTAAAAAAGGAAATTAGATTTTTACTATCTCTTGTATAAAAGGTTTCTGTGCATTCTTTGTTGGAGTACACAATGGGGTCAGTTAAAAGTGAAAAGGCTAAAGTTTTGCAACAATCTATATGACTGAACCAAGCAAGGGAGAAAAATCCAACCTTTCAGAACCAATCTTTTCGTTTTCCCTGGCTTAGAGGAATTAAGAACCAACAGGAAGTCTTTGGTTTCAAGTCTAATAACTGAACTGAGGCTATCTTGATTTCAAATTCTTACTTTAAAATGCACAGTTTGCTTGCAAACTTCTCATTGAATAATAACGAAGGCTCTTTTAATGGAGAAAAGATATTAGTCTGCACCAAGATAAGGCAGCTATTAGAAAAGAAATGAAAAATTACACAAAGCCCACACATTCATAAGCAATTATCAGAGAGACTAGACCTACTTAGACGATTTGTATCCTTTCCTTCCTTCTTTCCAGCTCCTACGCACAGACGCCAGGTACTACCATCCTCCGAAAAAAAAATGTAAGAAATGCGAGTATATTCTTTCCTTTTCCTTATTGTTTTTTTAAGGAAACAAAAACGCTCACACCAGTCTGTCCCACAGTGTCCTAAAAAGTGTGGATTGTAGCCTGCGTACCCACCTGTCGGCAATGTAACCTTCCGTAAGTCATTCAACACTCCAATTGTCCACTGATTTAAGGCACAGCCTATGGGGGTTCAGTTTCCTCCCACAAAGGAGAATTACATCAGAGATGTAAGTAAAAGTGCTTTGACAAGTGCACTACGAAGATGTCTGTCATAGGAAAGAGGCTTACGTCGTCTGGTATTTCATGATAAATAAAACCTGAACACAGTCTCCCTAAAAACAGATGTGTGAAAGCTGAAAGTAGTCTAAGGACTGAAATAGTTGATGTTGTAAAGCCATTCTGCCAAATAATGCCAAAGTAAACACTTCTGAAGCCTATAAGTTAAACATACTATTGTAGTTCTGGTAATAGTCACTGGGGAAGAATCAAAATTCATTATTTGAAAGAGGATGCAAAAATCTTGCTATAAAAGAATTAGTAGAATTTGGACTTGAATTTTTAGACTTGGGATGTCTCTCAATTAAATCTGAACCCTTTAACATAGTCCTTTATGTTATAAAGAAAATTCTATAAGCAGGGCCTTATTCTATTTTACACGCCATCCATCTGCACGGTGTTGGGTTATTATTCTTTTTAATATGAAGCCACAGCTGTCCACTTCTGGCTCCAGATCTCATTCTGCTTGTTTTGCTTGTGTAGCTGAGTTCAGAATGGGAGTACACTTTCTTTTTTCAGAATTAACACATATTTAAGGCCAACGCCTAGCCTTTTTGAAAACAACACAGTGACTCTGTAATTTATATAATGCTAATCTGCATACAAATTTTACACATACAAAAGACTGGTGGACAACATTCTCTTATTTGTTCTAGCATTTCTTATCGGTGTTTCTCTTTTTTTGGTGTATAGTGTGCTCTCCATAAACATAAGTGACATAATCCATAACTTGAAAAGGCAAGAGCTGTGACAATAAACTGGAAGAAGAAAAAAGGCTATAAAAGTGACAGTAATATAAAATGGAAAGGATATGCCATTTAGTGAAATAAAATGCTTTTAATACACAGTAGCAAATAGAGGCTTATCTATGACTAGAGAAACATAAATTTGGTTTCTTATTAAGCCAAATTCCCCTAATATGAAAATTTAAAACCCTTCCATTGGAGATAAAACACTTATCCTCAGTTTAAATATGCAATGTTAAATAAAGCATTGCCAATTCAATTATGTTAATTTTCTTTTTAGGATTTCTCAAGAGTTTACTATTACTCTGTTTCTATATGTTTTCAGTGGCATGTCAAGGAAAATTACCGAAAAATAGAGTGTGTTGAGGTGTTATCTGAAGAACATTCTCTCTATACATGTGAAGAACACTTCAAAATTTGGGGCAGGTTTCAGGACCGAGGCTATAGAGATGGCTGCTGAGACTGAAAACCCGAAAATGCAGGACACTGAACATTGCAAACGTAAGTATACTTCTCACTTCTCGTAGCTAACAGTGAGCATTTATTACAATTCACATTTACAATGGTGGTTCTGCCAAATAGAGTATTTAACATGGACCCACCTAGGGGGGTTGAATTGTGCTAAAGGAATCTCAAAGAATACCAGAAAATGGTCCCATTCTGCCTTTATGTTTGTAGAAGTGATGTCTTCTTCCAAAACAATCTGTGCAAACCCCTCACTGCAGTACTTGTGTGCTCTATCAGAGAAAATTCCTAGAGACACATCTCAAGTACACCACCAGTCAAGTCACATGTCCTGCTACAGAGAAATGTGACATATCTATGGTATCCACCGATGTAGTTATATCTCTATATATGGGACTCTATCAGCATAAATCATATGGATATGAATAAAACATCATTTCACGCTATAGGAATTCAATTCCAACATCAGACTTAGAGCGTCACTAAATCTAAATCCGTTGCCATTGTTCAAAAAAGAAAGCCACAAAGAAACACATCTCAATACTAACAATTTCTTCCACTGCATTATATTCAAGTTTTTATCAATGCTCAAACAACTTCAACCTCATGTTTATTTGCAGACACAGAAACATGAAGGGAATATGGATTTTCTGAAGGTCAATGTTTAGTACAACTGGCAGGTGTGCAGATACATACGTGGTGACAAAGCATGCTTCCAGAGGCAAGAAAATGCCTCGTCCACAATACTGGAAGTCCAATGAGATCACCCCCAATCCTTAGTGTCCTCTGCACTAAAGAGAGCTGTTCTAGATCTTATCAAATAGATGAATCTTCACGTACCTACCGGCGTTCTGATCAAAAGATCATCTGTATTATTTGCTGTTGAGCCACACAAGGCACTTGGGATCCATGACCAACACTCATACTCCAAATCAGACACAAAGATTATAAAACCCAACCAAAGTTAACCCTTTCATACTCAGCCTATGACACGAGTGTAATACAATGATGTAGGAAAACATAACGCAGTACCAAAGCCTGCTTGGAAAGCCTCTTCAGACATTAGGAGGAAAAGGAAACGGTTTGTACCCACCTGGGGTCTTTCTGAATGCTGTCGATGGACGGGGATCTGGCCAGGGTGCCTTCGGGTGGGAGGGTGGGGCCGGACTTGCTGTACGGAGACTCCACGGAGGGACAGTACTGCAGCTGGCGGTAGGGGTCCGCGTAATTGGAGGCAGGGCCTGCGGCGAAGCTGGCCCTCTGGAAGGGGGCCGCGGCGGCGTTCTGGGGGCCATGCTGGCTGCCTGCTCGCTGCAAGGGGACGGAGTCAACACCAGGGGAAGATGGGGCTAGGAGAGGAAAGGAGGAACAAAGCAAAAAATTGAGGACCTGCTCACAGAAACGGTTAACCAGGTCTAGGCAGGGGGATAAATTACATAAAAAAAAGAAAACAAAACAAGCGTTTGAAAGAATAAAAAAAAAAATCGGTCATATCTTAACAAATACAGTCCATGTTATCCAGTAAAATAATTAGGATGCAATGTCAGAAATAAATGTTTCCCAATGGGGGAAAATGCATCTGTTGCATGTTTATTGCTTCCCAACATCCAAGAGAAAGTTTGTTATTCTGAAATGTAAACTGTGGGAAACTAAATCCCAGCAGCTATACAGGGGGTATTTTATAGGGAATCGCGGACAGTTAACTGTTGTTCACAGTGAGAAGATTCAGAAAATGTTTGTTCACGTGATGTTACATGAAGTTTATTCAATTTGTTTGTTCGAACAAATTGAGTAAAGTAGTTAATTTCCCGCATAAAAAGAATAAGTGAGAGGGAGTGCGTGCATGGGGGTGCAGGGCCGCTCCAGTCCCTGTGGACTCAGTCCCCAGAGATTTCCACGTGCCTCTTTTCATGAAGCTGTCACAGTAACAAATGAATCTGATGAAGGGTAGGTGTGCAGCAGAAAGGGACACACAGCCCGACGGGAACAGACAAAATAAGGGGTTGACTTGGCTTTTCCCGAGTATTTGCATCTTTTCAATACGTCTACATTGTTTTGAGATTTTACACCAGTTACTAAAGTCAGCTGGATTATTTCCAAACTGAATTTCAGTTTTTTATTTACTGGCCTAGGCCTTTCTTTCTTTCTGCCTTTCTGCCTTTCTTTCTTTCTTTCTTTCTTTCTTTCTTTCTTTCTTTCTTTCTTTCTTTCTTTCTTTCTTTCTTTCTTTCTTTCTTTCCTTTCTTCCTTTCTTTCTTTCTTTCTTTCTTTCTTTCTTTTAATTTTAGTTCATTTCATGTCATTATTTTTGAGATTTTTCTGGATCTCAATATTAGTTGATGTCTACGGCGTAGTTGACCTATACGATGAAAATAGCATCTTTCATATTAATAGAATGTGACCAGTATTAACTGCTGCAATAATTATTAGCTATGATTAGTTTTAGATGGGATATTTACTTCCTGGCATCGTAGATCAGAATACATCCAAAATACAGCCAGTGTCTAGTGTCTAGAATGCCCATTTAGACTATGGGAGCTCTATACGGCCTAAGGTTCTGATTAGGAGTCAACCCCCACAACTTTGACTTCCTGAGTGCTTCTTGGTGGGTGACGAGAGAGTTTCTTTTATCCTCTCTTATATTAAGGGACATATGCCTAATCAAACACAAAAGAAATTGCCACATTGAGAAAACAATTGTTATAAAAAGTTAAGGAAATTATGTCAAAAAAACAAAAACAAAACAAAACA
The DNA here is from genome assembly GCF_001890085.2 of Hipposideros armiger. Taxonomy (NCBI): domain Eukaryota; kingdom Metazoa; phylum Chordata; class Mammalia; order Chiroptera; family Hipposideridae; genus Hipposideros; species Hipposideros armiger. Next base: position 659,659 of record NW_017731795.1, read on the forward strand.
AAAACACATAAAAACAAAACGTTGCAAAGTGAACTAGAGGAATATATTATAATACTGAGAACTGGTTTTTAATTAAGAGTTCAGTGCTTTCCATTTCCAATAAACTTTTAGTACTTAATTTTTATAATAACTCAAATTAGGAAAATAGCCACCATGACATGATGAAAACTAGAAAAAATTTGAAATATTTGAGAAAAGCTTTCTAAAGTGTGTAAATTCCCAGAGGAGCTGTCTTTTGAAATGATGAGGCCTGTTCTAATGGATTAAGTTTCCAAATGATCAAATTAGACTAATAAACATTAAATTCACAACCAGAAAGTCTCTCTTATGTCTTTATGCAATTTCTGGAGGAATTATACTTTCTTGAAAACATTACAAACATGTTTATTTAAAATTAATGTTTTAAAAATGTATGAACAATGTGCTTTATATTATGGTGACAGGGGTTTAAAATTTAGGCCAGGCATAACCTTGCTCTTGGAAAAAGAAATGCAGAGAGGTAAACAAAATTTCATTTTCTAGAAGAGTTGAGATGAGCTAGCCAGTAAATCAAGGGCAAAAGGGAAAAACAAAGTACACCTGACATTTTCACATAAATGCATTTTTTTTTTCACTCAGGAAACTAAATATCTACGTTTAAGCTTGCTGAAAATGGTTACTAATATCAGAAAACAAATCCTTTTCTATGCCAAATTACTCACTATTAATACAATAAATACAAGGATTATCAGGAAGGAGGGTAAAATGTCACAGATGAGGAAATAATATTGAAATCTAAAGATATACTTGTTAAAAAAAAAGATAGGTAAGGCCAACAACCTGACTAGCCAAGCCAGAAAACTCTCAAAAGACCATAAGCTAAAAGAGAATATATAGTGAGAGGAATTTAAGAAAAACACTCCCCAGAACAGACAAACAAATTTGAAGACTATAAGACAGATTGTGTCACAATGTGAAACTAGGGGGTGAAATGGGTTAACCAGCAAGAGAAAGGCGGCGCCTCAGAACACGAGGAGGAAGAAGAGGGGGAAGAAAGTTTATGAGTATTACGAGGCTCATATTTGTATTTTACTTTGGCCTTTGGGGGGGCAATATCATAGCATTTACTCAGAGCTCGGCTTCTGATGATAGAAAATTGTGTTCACTTTTGGTCAATTCTCGGCATTGGACAAGTTTACTGAGCTCTCTAGGCTCTAGTTTCCTGACTATGATGTGAACAACATGGCCTCATAGGACTGTTGTTCGCTTTAAACAAATGAAAAATATTACATACCTAATACTTAGAAAATGTTAAGCACGTGAGCTATTATAATTATTACCATTAACAATGCTGCAATCCGCTGATATTAGAAAAGGGGGCGGTACATATCGCATGGGGTGAAAGGTCCCTCCCACGGGGTATCAGACCTCATACTCTTGTGTGAACTCATACTCCCTCCGACAACCTTGTAAGAGAGCAAACTCCTCATCCTCACTTTATAGATGGGAAACTGAGGCACAGAGCGATCCTACAACATCCCTGAATTTGCCTGGCATCTAGCAGAGAAGGAATTCAAGCCCTTGCACTCTGTTTCCAGAGTTGATGTTTATCACCACCCTCTGTAAACTGGATTGGGTTTAAAATATCAAAGATCCCTATTATTGAATCATGGTGAAAAAACTCAGAAAAATGATGAGAGTCTTAAAAGTGAGGGAAATGTCTTCTAAAGTTATAGAGAGGAGATGGGTTTATAATAGGAATTAATGACCTATTATATTGACAAAAATTATTACAAATTGTTGTGTTAACTAATTTACACCATTCCTCATTAAATTGAATTTATTAAGATATGTAGAAAACTATGCAAAAAATTATGCAAAAAATAACTTCATTTCTATGAACATCAAAGAACTGGAATATGTACATTTATCTTAATAATATTTTAAAGTATATTGAGTCTTGGTTTAATCAGTGATACCAGTATATTAAGAAAACAGGTTGGGCTATGAAATGTAAGCTGAATAAACAACTTTTAAAAAGATCATATTAAAAAATCAAAATCGGGCCAGTCGAGTGGCGCAATGGTTAAAAACTGGCTTGGGATGTCAGAGGGCCCCGGTTCGGATCCCACATATGAGGGCCAGTGACACTGCCCTCCACAGCTAAGATGCTGAACAACAGCTCA
>NW_017731795.1:662555-706157 GCF_001890085.2 Hipposideros armiger
GCTTCACTGGCCCATGTTGGTATTATCATTGTGCTCTTCCCGGGTGAGGCAGATCAGTCGCCAGACTCTGCATGGCGGCTCACGGCTCATGGCTCATGGCAGCTCACGCCAGCTGCCGGCCGCTCACGGTAGCTTATGGCAGCCCACTGCAGCCTACGCCGTAGCCAGTGACTCATGGCAGCCCGGCTCCAGGTCGAGCTGTTGTTCAGCATCTTAGCTGTCGAGGGCGATGTCACTGGCCCTTATGTGGAATCTGAACCGGGGCCCTGCTGCTCAGAGCTGGCATCCCAAGCCAGCTCTTAACCAACGCGCCACTCAGCCGACCCCATGCATTGCATTTTAAGCAAGACATAAAAAAAATGACTTCACCACGTAAAGATCAAATTTTTTTTCCTCCCTTTTTGCCCTGCCTGTGAAGACTCCAGCGTGACTTATGCAAACCACAGTGCTCCATTTGTATGGATAAGCAGGTGTTGGTCACAGCAGTAAGACTCCCTTTTAATACAGTTAATTCCTTGGATTCCTGTCCTGTTGTACATTTCTGTTAGTTGAGTTTTAGAGCTCAGTTGACCAAATCACCTGCCTTGTAGGATGACTCTACTCAGGTGAACCTGCGTGCGGCAGACATTAGAAGTGGAAGGTGCTTCCCCAGCTCTGTGAACACCCCTCTGGTTCACCGGCTCTGCAAACAGCCCCTTCTCCATTCAGTAAGCTCTCAGAACTCAAAGAATCATAATGCTGGTCTCTTTGGGAACATTTTAGAAGTAGCCTCTTTAGTACTTGACTTGATACTTCACCCCACATCTTTGCTGTTCATGAAATTATCTGTTTTCCACAGAGTTACACAAATAAAGTGTGTGTAAAGGGGGGAAAAACATGTTTTATGTGTTATATTTGGAAGAGGGGGATGGGGGTCCTTTTTAATACAATCAAAGAATCTATAGGTACTTTGATGATGATAGATCATTACATGCATCATTTACTGACAACGGAAAAAAGGAGAACAGAAAAAAATATAAGCATCTGGCACATGAAGAAACTTAGGAAGGATATAAAGTAGGGTTCAACAAAAGGAAGAAAAATCAGTTATGTCTTTGTCTTCTTTATCTTTGCTTTTTGGTATAATTGTATATACAGAAATATGAAATCAAAAAAACATTTACACATGTTACATAAATACAAATGAAGCACGCCATAAGTTATGTAAATAATATGAATTCCCTCTGCAGGCTCCGAAAACAAAGATGGCTTCAGTGACAATGGGTCCAAAAGCATGGCCTCCACATTCTTCGAGACAGGCCAACTCTATTACTTTAGGAATGAGGAATGTTTAGCACCCAACCCCTATATTTCCAACATTATTATTATTCTGAGCCGAATCGTAAATGTCTTTCAATTTTCTCCACTCTGCACAGGTTGATCCATGCCAAACTCAATGCAAAAATATTCAAGGGTAAATAACATCTTTTATCATTATTTATTATCTTTGTGGGGAGAGGCATTGAGTGTAGAATTTTTAATAGTAATGGGGTCATTTTGATTGGAATTGATGTTCCTGTTTCTGAAGTTGACCACGAACCGCTCGACTTGCAAACACTGTCCTCCTTCATTTGTAATTCGTTTTTTTCCCCAGTATATGACTTTTATTGCATCTTTAAAGTAACACAGAGAATTCTGAGATTATCATCGGCATCTTGGGTGTTTTTGTAGCTGGACAACTTACATCTTATTCATCAGCCTGCAGAACTGTTCCTTTTTCAGAAACATAGATACCATCCAAAAATTTTCTGATATCCTTGTTTTTGACTGTTGTGGCTTGTTGAATCAAAGCAGCTGAATTTGATACAAGGTCAATATCATTTCCTTCAAGAATTAACTCACCTTTCTGGGCTTGAGATACTGAACAAGCAACACCTGACCTCATGCGAAACCTGCGGATGTATTTTTCACCGAAGAAATTTCGGATTTCAACAAGAGAACCATTCTCCTGAATAACGACGTTGATGGGGAAGTGAGCACACACAGGCCTCATCTTGTAACAGACGCCAGTGTAACGCCCTTGATCATGTTCTGCACATGACTACAGATAGTGCGCACAGGAGCCAGTTCCCTTCTATTTCCCCCCCAGTTGTCAACCCGGAGCCTCTTCTTCCTCTTTCCAAGAAGACTGAGTTCTACATTGATGAGACTGAAGTCCCTCCGCAGGGTGCCTCTGGGGCCCTTGACAATAACGGTGCGTCCCTTCAGCGTGATGTCCACATTTTCTGGAATGTCCACAGTCTGATTGCTGAGAACGGTCTTCATCCTCGCAGTAGATTCAGCAAAGAGCTGTAGTTTGGCTTTTTATTGACACCATTTTAGGTGAGTTGATGTCGGTAAACACTTGGAAGCTCTTCTTGGTTTTAAGATGATATTTATCATTGGGCTCGTTAAAAATTTCCCATCAGGCAATAATATATCCCTGACTTTTTCGATAAAAAAGGTAAAAATTTGAACTAAGAAGTTATGGAGAAACTCGTTTGACGTGGTGCAACGGGAAGCGATCATTTTCACAGTTTGAAGCAACAGCATTTCATAAGTAATAGGCTGCTAATATTCCACATTTTGGTGGAATCAAATAATGGTTTAAATTGAAAATGTTATTTACATGTTATTGAAGGATAGTAATAACGTTTTATGAATATGAAGATTCTATGGAATCTTCCTATACCATTATTAAGCACTGGCTATTACTGCAGAGGATTAAGTTTTTTTCCAAATACTTTCTTCACACGTGCAATATCTTTACCAGATTCTTTTTCTTTTTATGTTGCAATACTTGTCAACCTCATAAAGATATTTAGCATGTTTTCTCCTTGCAACGTATCTACGATAATTCATTCTTTATTACAAGCTGACACTTTCATCACAGAAAGCTTGTTTTCTCCACTCACTTAGAATCACATTTATCCGAAAGGAAATTCACGTGTCTATCATTGCAGCAGATGTTGGCCATATTCACTAGTTTAAAAAGATGTGTTTGGGGGGTTGCCAGAGTCAAGTGACTCCTAAGTTGATAGTCATTGATGTGCTTTGAGTCTGAAATAAAAATCTGTGTTATTTAGTTTCTGCTTAATAGACTCTATCAGGAGCAAATCCACAAGGCTCATGTATTCCTCGTCTGGCTGTGCTCTTTTCATTGCATAATCTCTGGTTTTGACAAGTCTTAACCCAGATGAAAGGTATGTTTTATTCAAACAGACACCCTAGTTAAAAGTGCCTCTTTACATTTTCACTATGCAAGATAAAGCCTCAGACGTTGGGCTGATTATCCTGGAAAAGCACACGGGGACCTGCACGCCACCATCCAACTCACCGGCCTGCTCTTTCTGGGGCCATTCACGCTGTCTCCCTGCCCGGGAGAGGCAGTCAGGGCAGCCAGTCTGGCTGTCCCCCTCTCTGCCCACTTCCTGGCCCCTCAAGAAAGGAGTGGCTGTCATGTCTGGTGAGAGGGTGATCTCTGGGAAGCCCTGTTGTTGACCAGGGACCAGTGCTCACTCCGGTTTTTACCTGAATCAGGTGAATTTTACCTTCTATCAGGCTGTCCGATTTCTGGGGCCACAATGCTGGCTGGCATCTGCATCCAGCCTGCACGCGGGCAGCTGCTCAGCTTCCTGGCTCCCTACTTGCCCGTCTGGGCCCAGGGAGGGGACAGGGCCGTCCTCAGCCCCCGCACCCTTTTGTTTTGGCCCTGGGTGGGGAAGAAGTTGGCCTTTCTCATCTGGCAGTGGCTGTGGGGCCTGAGCCTGAAGTGTCAGAGTGAGACAGTCTTCAATTTTGTTGGGAATATTCATTTAGTTCTAAGATACTGCCTTCCATTACCAGTTAATTGTTCATGTTTATGACTGTCTGTGATACGAAACTGAACACGCTCATGGACAAGGGCAGGCTTAAGCTTCTTTGGATCTGCCAGGGCATCCAGCACTTGGCGTGTCTTCAACGGATATTATTTGGTTAACAGGATATAGAAAACCATGAGTGCTACAGATGAAAACAAATGTCTATTTATTTTGTTTTTACATTCTTACAAATGCACAGTCACCCAACCAAGATGACTGTGAAGAGCCTGCCTGAGTGTGGAGGCTAAAAGTTTGGTTCCATGCAACCTGTGTGACCTTAGGCAAATTCCTCAACCTCTCTGTGCCTCAGTATTCTGACCTGTAAAGCAAGCATCATAACAGTACTCCCTTCACAGGGTGGTTCTGGGTGTTCATAGTGTATCCGAAGCATTTAGAACAGTGCCTCAACGTTGCAACGTGCTACAAACTTTTTGTCATCCTGTCTCACCTGCTGATTTGATGGCACTATCTCGTAATTCCCTAATTATTTAGACAAGTCCACTTGTCTTCATTCCCAAGTGGCCACTGGCCTTCAATTCCCCTGCCCACCCCGCTCCCCATGAAGTCTCATCCGGAAATGCTTTAGGGATTAAGCTGAAGAAACTCCAGCCAGTGGACGGTTACTTAACAGGGGGCAGATAAGACGGGTCGCTCACGCCACTCAGCCACCAATCTGAGCCCAGAGCCAGTAGCCCCTGAATACTTCCTGTCTAACAGGCCTCAGAAGAACACGTCCTCTTTTGCTGAGGAGTTGGGGTGTTTGCCCTGGCCCTGGAAACATGTTACAGGTCTGTCAGTGGTCGCCAGTGTGGGGTGTGCATTACATAGCGAGTGTGAAAATGTCCCCATGGATATGGGAAAGCAACTTTACAGTGCTTCTTTATATCAACTTGTAATCTTGACTTTTTCGTAGATACATTTAAATGATGTATAATATGTATATAATTTATAAGAAAAAGACATGCTCATATTAAAGGCATTTTCTCAGACCCGTGGGTTCTTCTAGAGAAAGTTCCTGAGGTTGCAGGGTTAGCTGGGAAAGTAAGGATTTGAAATGAAATGAATTCAGTGTAGAAACAGGGAGGAACCTGGGTGGGTGCGTGCAGGGGAGAGAAAGCCTGTGGCTTCACGTTTAAGAGCTGGAAAGAGGTGGCTTCACTCCACCTGTCACCCAAAAAGGCCATCCATGCACTTTCGGAAATTTCCATAGTATTGTACAGATCAGCATATTGCTGAGATCTGTGATGCACGGATCTCTGTCAAGGCAGAGATTACTGTTACTAGGAAAAGCCCAGGCAAACAGGTTTCCCCTTTCAAAAGGACACTTCTAAGTGTCTCCTTGGAGGACACTGCTGCCTTCCCTCCTAGGAGGCGACAAAGAAAAACACCACTTCACTCATTCAGCATGGTTCTCCACTGATGGCTTAGGGCAGGGTCCACCAACTTTCTCTAAAGGGCGAGAAAGTGAACATTCTCAGCTTTCTCTGCCACCTGGTATCTGTCACAGCTACTCAACTTGGCTGCTGTCCTGGGGGGAAAGCACCCACAGATGAAGGGGTGCAGCCGTTCCAGTAACCTTATTTACAGATGCTGAAATTTGGGGTCCTATAACTTTTACATATAACAAAATGGTACCCATCTTTTGATTATAAATCATTTAAAAATGTAATAATCACTTTTTTTTTAATTTGGGAATTGGGGGGATGGGAACAGTGCTGGGGAATTAGGGGAAGGGGAACAGACAAGTTGCTGTCGTTTTGTTCTTCAGTCTAGTTGTGGAGGACGTTGCTTCACTGGCCCAAGTTGGCACCATCATTGCGCTCTTCCCAAGCGAGGCACATCAGTTGCCGGCTTCTGGACCGCCGCTCACTGCGGCTGCTGGCCGCTCACGCTGGCTGCTGGCTACATACGGTAGCCCATGGCAACCCACTGCCACAGGGGCTGCAGCCTATGCCGTCACCGGTGACTCACAGCAGCCCAGCTCCAGGTTGAGCTGTTGTTCAGCATCTTGGCTGTGGAGGGCAGTGTCACTGGCCCTCATATGTGGGATCCGAATCAGGGCCCTCTGGCGTCCCAAGCCAGTTCTTAACCATCGCGCCACTCGGCCGGCCCTGTAATAATCACTCTTGGCTCACGAGTGCTACTGAAATAGGTGGCTACCTGGATTTGGCCCATGAGCCACGGTTTGCCGACCCCTGGCTTAGAGAAAACTGTCCAGTTTTGTTTATTTTTGAAAAGAGTGAATGCCTTCCCCTGTCTCAATTTGACATAGTTGAAGGGAGTATTTGTTTTTCTTATTGTAGCTCATTTTTCATTAACCTCCCAGAAGTTTATTAACAAGATAATTCTAAGAGCATATGCATGTGGAACAGAATCAACATAATCCCTTTTGTTGTCAGGTTTTATTCAAATTAGATATTGAACATTCCTGAGGTTATCTTTGTCTTTTATAAGGGATGCGTGGAAATAAAATTACCTTAGTTAACAATATGCAACAAATGAAATGTTAAAATAGCCCAACCTCAGACAGGAGGGGACCTAGGGGACTGAATGTGGGAGATTCTGACAGAAGAATAAATGGGTACTCTTTTTCATCTAAACCAAATACCAAATATATATTATTAGCACTGGATGGCATTTACGATGTCAAAAATAAAAGTACTTTGTGCCTCTTTTCCTATGATGCAGTGAAATATTGAAATGTAAATATCAATAATCAACTAGAAAAGCAACTTAGCTGGCTTGGACTTCCAAACATGTAATTTAGTATCATAATGCCATTTAACAAAATTGCTATGCTCTACTTCCTGGTAACTAGACGTTACACCAGTCTGAGGGCACGAAGCCCTGTGTACCAAGCTCTACGCCAATCAGAAAGGAAGGTGAGATTGCCACTGTCTGCCAATCAGCTACTTGGTATTTTCTCAGTTTACTCAGCAACGTGACGCTTTACAAGTGCAATTCTCAACATCTCCTTAATTATATCCATTTTGTAGTTAAGTGTTCTCCAGCACATTTAACCATGACATTCGACCAGTTATTTTGCAAATGGCTATGTGTTCTGGAACAATGCTTGTCTTTTTTATGTGGCTGGTGGTGGTGTTCAACTCAAAATTTTATATTTAATCCAGAAGAGCCACATACTTGATTGAACCACATGCAATGGCCAATATCCAACCTTTAAATAATAATTTCATATGATTCAACCTGATAGTGTATGAAGTAATATCTAAAATATGCTGCATGTTTAGTAAATGTTTCTTCCCGAAGCTTGCCAAATAGGTTAACTACATAGCATTAAAAAACACTTACCAGAATTAGGCATATGCCTTTTACATCTTATATAATGACTGTGCTTTCTTGGACTTCTTATATTCATGAAATACATTAGTCACATTGCCCAAAACATGAGAACTGCCTCCTTCAGTTTGCCGGTTTGACAAGGTAAGCTTACAACCCCCATTCACAATATACTCAGGGAGCTCACCTGCAGTCAGATTTGGTTTCTATCATCATCATCACAGACATTAACGACAGAAGCAGGTCTTGATGCTTGTGGGGGAGAGGACACACACACACGCACACTCCATTTCCCAGGGAGCATCATGGCAGCTCTCGACAACGCCCACCCGCCTTGGACGGGCCCCCGACCGGGGTCCTAAGTACACACCTGTGCTCGTGCGGTAGGTGCCGGTGTGTGCTGGCGGCAGAGGGTCCCCCTGGCTCTGGCTGAGGCTCCTCATGGGGGGCTTCTGATAGACGCGGTCTTCATAGATGGGGTCTATGTGGTGCTCTGGGGACTGCAGGGCCCGCAGCTCCGGGCCCAGGTGGCCATGCTGGCTGCTGTACGATGCCCGGGACCCAGCTGAAACAGAGGAACGGGGACACTGAGGCCTGACCAACACTCAGGCAGAGCCGGTTTAATCAACGATGTATTCGATATATATATTTTGACAGAAATGTTGAAAGCTGCAGAAAATACAATAAATAACATGAAATGGCAGCAATATGTCAGGCTAATCAGCTTATCAGCATCACCCAGCTGCCTTGATTCGCTCCCAAAGCTGATCTCCCTATAAGGATAATGATTGGAGATAAATCTGCACTGCACGGGGCCTGCCAAACATCATTTTTCTCGCCCTAACGAATGTCGCTGGCTTCCTCGCTATAGGGACCACGCACACAGTCAAACCTAAAAACCTCTTATTATCCCGCAGTCCTTGCACCTTAAATTTTGCAACAGAAATGATTAAAGCCACGAGCACTTGAATAAGCCCCGATGGCAAGCCATCCTGATGCCATTCCTGAAAAGTGAACCAGAGTTTGTTCCCATCAGCAGTTTTTCCCTGGACAATGAATGAACCAAAATGTTTGGACTTACAACAACCTAAGTCCCCGAGGGAAGCAGGTTTTAAAGGGAAGGGTTTTTGAGTTATATTTTCCCGTACTTTTATCCTCCAAATCGAAGCATCAGCATTTAGTCTACCTTCCTCTGAAGAAGGTACAAATGGTGATGAATAATGAATTAATTGGCAAATTGAGGCTACACATCACTCGCCTTGTGGTACATGTAAATTATGTGTCATTTCGTTGTACTTTATAGGAAAAGGAGTGGCTTTGAGGCAATCCTGGGGACCAGGAAACCTCTGCACATGGGGAAATAAACTTTATGAGGGAAGAGGTTGAGCAGACACAAGGGAAAGAAAACGCTGATTGAGAGCCAATATTTTGTTGATGTCAGAAGGGCCAGACCAGGAGAAGCACCTCCACTGAGACAGGGGACACGTAGGGACAAGGAAGGACATGGGGCACCGAGGAGAGAAGGTTATCTAACAGTGGGGAGTAGTGAAACATACAAGAACGAAATGGGGCTGTACTGATTTTAGGAAAGACCCTTCGGCTAAATCTCCAACGCTGATCCCCACGTGGCATGCTGGGATCTGACTGTCAGCTGCCTTTGAACAGCCCCTGTTGGGCTTTTCCATTCCAGCCTAAAGCAATGGGGTGTTGGAAGCCCTGGACTTTGGTGGTGTCTGTGGACAGCTCTATCTGTGCTCCTCGTCCCAGGCCTTCACTGGTGGCCACGTTCAAGCCCAAATCCTTAAAGCTCAGTGATCTGGCTCCTTCTACAGCGTCATCTCACCAAGGATTTTAATATTCTGGTCTAGTGTATCTGAGAAAATGCCATTCAGAAGCTTTGAGATTGCCAGCAGATAAAAGTCTTACTGATATATTTTACACAGGCTGCTTTCAATTCAAATGAACAGAAAACAGGATTTTTGAGTGGCTGGAGCAGTGCTGAGAAATCTCTGAATTGTGTTAGTAAAAAAATCACGGAATGTTTTGAGGAATGAATAGGGCAGGCAAGGTCCTTACCTTTCCTTTTGCTGGTAATTAAATCAATCCTGATTTAGATAGCGTTCAGATGAACGATAGGTCCAAAATAACCATTTTGCATAATTGGGTTCATTGCATCTGATGTATCACATGCCAACATCACACTGAATATTATCTCATGCTCATAATTTCCAGGAACATATTTTAAGTATGATATTCCTTGAGTTCCTGCCATCAAGTCTTCCTACTTCTGGAGGTTTTAATAATATTGCTAAGGACTGACAAGTGTAAAAGCAAGAAAACAGTCATTACAGTAGACCTTTAAACAACATGGGGTAAGGGGTGTGACCCCTACACAGCTGAAAATTCTTGTGTAACTTTTGACTCCCCCAAACCTTAACTACCAATAGCCTACTGTTGACCAGAAGCCTTACTGATAACATAAACAGTCAATTAACACATTTTATATGCTATATGTGTTATATACTGTATTCTTACAATAAAGTAAGCGAGAGAAAAGAAAATGTTATTAAAATCGTGAGAAAAAAAATACATTTACAGTACTATAATACCATAAGTTTGTGTCTTCTGTTTACAAGATGAAAAAAAATCTGTAAGTGTGTATCTAAATGTTGTATAGTTAAATAAAAGTTATCCATCGCTGGTAGATTTAGAATTGTAACTTGATCCCCATTCCTTGATTCTAAGCCTCTAAGAACATCGAATGATGAGGAATGAAAGGACCTGCTGATCTTTTAGTGGTGACATGATCTGAGGGCATGTGAAAATCCTCTTATAAGCACTCCCTGGGCATTAGGACATTTTGATTAGTATACCATGAATCAGAAATTCATGACCAGTGGTCCTAGGTAAGGGCCAAGAATCTTATGATAAGGTCTATCTCTGTGGATATCAGGCTTTCTATGTGCTGATATTAAGAAAAAATAGAACAATAGAATTATTAAATATTTGAATAGTAATACTACACTTTTTTATTAGCATGTTCTTGACAAAACTGTAAGTTCATGGTGTTTTCCTGTGGACACATTTGTGCAAAATACATTTGCATATTTCAGCATTATGCATAGCACTTATGCATAGCACTGAATGAGAAAAGGCTTTTTAAAAGGAGCATCCTTTATGCTCCTTTCTATCCATTAGACCAGGTTTCAATTGCTCACAGTTAATTGGCAAAAGAAACAGAGAGAACTATGAGAAAGGAGGAGGCAAGGCATCAGAGGTTAAGAGTTAAGAGTGCAAGTTCTGGAACTCATGCCTTCTACCACTCGTGCTCAAGAAAGAGCCTCTCAGCCCCATAATAACAAGACCTATTTTATTTGGGGCCATTTCAAGAAAAAAAATTCTCACACAACCTCTTCTGGGAATATGCTCCAAAATTTCATAAGGTGGTGCACATAACATGCTGATTCAAAGAAAAAACATGCTGAAGAAACTGTGAAGTGGTCCAAAATGCCACAGATGTCCAGGGCAGTTACGTTGATGGAGAGCCTCTCCTTGACCACGCTGAGGGTGCAGAGCGGCAGAGTGACAAAGTGCAATGGAAACATGGATGGCCAACAAGAAGCGGGAGAGCACAGCCTAGCCCAGCCTAACTGCAGCGAACATTCCCCACCCCTGCAGACAGAGGTCACGCAAGTGTCACACCTGTGTCTGTATGGCATTCTAGGACCAATTTCCACAACAGTGCTTACATCATCCAACACCAACATGGCAATGCTGTCATATGGTTTTACTCTCCTACTTCTCCTCCTCACAAGACAAAGTTTAGTCTTGAGAGCTCAGGAACTGGCAACTTTCATCTGTAAGGTGATACTGAAAGCAGTGGGTTTGAAGACTCACGTCTGAAACATGAATGCTCAGCTTACAGGCTAAGAGAAGCTGTAACTCAGGAGGGCCATAGGTTATTCTAACAGCCCATAGGTGCTCTGTGCAGGCCACGCCTCCTGCAGGTCCAGGAATCCCGGAGGATGGGAAGAACCTGCAAACTGATATACGATCGGGCCTGAGGCAGTTGCTATACAAGACCTACCATTTATCAGACCTTAGTCCCCTGCTCACTGCTGCTAAGGCTAAATTGGATGGATGCTCAGATGGCTCAGAACTCAACCCACTCCTGGCCACTCAGCTGTGGCATTGGTGGTGGGAGGAGAGAGGAAAGGGTTCAGTCCTGTGGCAGAGAGGGAGCTGTGGGCTCCGGGGGCTCAGAGGCGCAGGCACACTGGACCACGGGAGACTGGAGGAGCACTCGACTTGGGATGTCCCCTACTTCTGTGTGGGGGCACCTTCACTTCTGCCCCACCATTTACATGAGCAACTCCTATGAAGGAACTAGAGGTCATGGCTGACCATCAAATTCTGCATATGAACCGTGGCTTGATGAGTGTAGGTGTACAATGCTCAACAATTAGAAGTCAAAAGAAATAGCATCTAAAGTAAGAATTGTACTGCTGTTTCTTAAGTCAATTTTGCCTACACAATCTGTAATAAGAACACATGATTTGGGTCTCGAATCTGTCTCACCAGGTAAGTGAGTCAGGCAAGTCACTGAGCCTCCCTGAGCCCTTGTTTCTTCGCGGAGACATACAGATAACAACACATGCATTTGTACAGCATGACATTGTGGGAGGTGAGAACAATCACGTATGAAGGTGCTGTCCAACTGTTGAAATAATTTAAGATAGGTATTCTCATGTCATTCAATCTTAGGATCAAGGAGTTATGTCATCTCATGAAAATACATTATGGATTGGAACAAAACAAACATTTGTTAACATAAACTAACAAACTATCAAAAACAACTTAGAGATTTAATTTTGAAATATTGTAAATGGCAAAATTTTTGATAATTTTGTTAAAATATTGCAAAATGTAAATCTTATAGTTTTCTAAAAAAAAAATAGTGTTGCTTTGTAATGGATAATTGGAAAGAATGCAGGAATGAATAAAGTCCAAAAGGCACAGGAATATTAAAATGACCAAGAAAAGGTGGAATCCTTTTTAGAAAGGGATATGGCATAAATTAAACCTGCAAAATGAAGATAACAAACACTTGCTAATCCAGCAGGAAGCCAGGCTGCAGGGAGTGTTGATGGGGACAATGACGGTGATGAAGCTGAAAGGGCTACAGCACCCCTCCCTGCTGTGCCTGTGTCTTCCCCACACATTTTCACTAGGTCAAAAAATCCAACAGTCGGTATGCAACACTTATCATTTTTCATCAGACTAGCAGCACACACCATTTATTGTTTGTAGACTGCTTTATAAATACATGAGTACCTGTCAGATCTTACAAGTATCATTTATATGTACCGGTTAATCCATATTGAGCAATATATTCATTCATTCAACACACATGTACTGAGTGTACTGGCAAGTTCTACAAGTTGAGGACACCATGGTGCTTACAACAGATCAGGTCCCTGGCCCTGGAAATAAGTCGGTCACCACAATCAGACAGGTGCAGATAAAGGAACTGCAGAAAAAGAAAGTAGGCTAGGGGAGGGCAGACATGGTGTCGGGGGTAGACTGTTTTGATAGGGGGTCAAGAGGTTCCTTTTCAGCATGTGACATCTCAGCAGAAAACTTCCTAAGGCCAGAGAAGGAGTCCAGCGGGACAGTCCCCAGGGTTCTCAGCCAGAGGGAATAGTGACCAGAGCCAGAGTCCTTGGTACAAGAGTTATCTGCTAATATTTATAGACATGATTTCAGTAGTACCTATTTCATCCATATTGTGTTTTAAAAGAAATGCCAGTTAGTATATATGAGCTCTTTGTGAGTTCATAGCACAATCGGTTGCAAGAACCAAACAGATATTTTCTTAACTCAAAATTTCACAATCACAGTAACTACATTTTTGATCAAAAGGATTTGAAATCTTCAGTGGAGGAGCACATATAAACTCATGAGGCTTGCATGACTGAAGAGTCAGCTCAAATATGTATATGTAGTTTTTGCATTTGAATTTTCATTCCTTAGAATATGATGAATCCTCAGGTCTCTGTTTATTCCCCAAAGAGTCATCTGGGGGGTTCTTTGAAATGCTGATTCCTGAACACAACCCTCCAAAGATTCAGTTCTGTCTGGTCCATTCTAGTGGGGAGTGGCAATCTGCATTTAATGGGCACCCCCACACCTCATAATTGTAGCAGGGATCAGACTGAGAGCCTCCCTGTCCTCCGTGGAGAGAAGGGAGACAGGCATACTTAAAGGAAGAAAGGAAGATCTAATGTGGTAGAACCCTCAATTTATCATTTCTTGCTTTCATTAAATAATATCATTTACTACCATGACATGCCACATTACTGAATAAATGAAATAAATTCACTGTTTTTCATTAGGGCCCATTCACATTCTTTAGTTTCCATACTATATAATTACCATATTATTAACTATATTCCCTATGCTTTGCTTTACATCCCCATGACTACTATGTAACTACCAATTTACACTTCTTAATCCCTTTATTTTTCTCACCCTTCCATCAAACCCCCTCACATCTATCACCCCGATAAGTCTAGTACCTATCTGATACCAAACATAGGTTACTCCAGTATTACTGACTATATTCCTTACGCTATATCCTACATCCCCATGGCTACTGTGTAACAGCCAATTTGTTCTTCTTTGAGGTCTGCGTTTTTAACAAGTTTTCGGGCAAAGTCTGATTTTTTGTGTCAGGTGAAGGTGGGTCATTGCTGAGACAATCCTATATCCTATGAACTCTTAGGGCTTTTTCTAAAATAACTTCAGTGTAACTACAATCATTCAAGTGAGAGACGATGCCGATGGAAGCTGGTGAAAAGGACCCCCAGAAAGACCTGACCCAGGCACCCCAAACCCCTCTCAGCTGAGACGGGGTAGAATACGAAATTGGCAGGGGTCGATTCTGAATTGTAATATCTTTGTACAGAAGGGCAGCAGAATCTGGCTTCAGGCTTCTAACTAAAGTCTTTTGACATTAACTTGTAAAAAAGTTTCATCTGTGAATGTTATTTTTGACCTGGGAGGCGACTCCTGTTTAAATTTGCTCCTAACCCCGTTTCCTCTCTTCTTTGGCAGCACCATCCTGGGTGGAAAGGACCAGGAGGTTGGCTCACCGCTATCTTCTTGTCCTAATTAACTACTGATGCAGAGTGATCTACGATTGGTTGCTTTATTAATTAGTCACTTAGCAGAGTTTTTAATGGCCAGTCTCATATTCTCTCTCCTTTATCAACAGATATTCTCCATTATCAACAAGGCAGATGACATTCAGTGAGTGTCATTTGACTTCTTCTTCTCGACACCCCATCAGTGCAGTCCTGGGACAGTACTTCTGGAGTCTGGCTTCCAGACCTAGTTGCTACGGATCATTATGGATATGTCCATGGAAAGAATCCAGAACAAGGTCTTCCTGACCATCTTTTTTGGTTACAAAGCAGGGCAGGCAGGCAGGCTTCGACTTCAAGGGACCAGAGCTTCCATTTTGCTTGCTGGGATGCGGGCTGCTGCAGGGACTGAAGCTAAGTTTTCACTTCTGTGTATGTGGTTTTGCCCATCAAAGGGCGCAGATGAAATTCTCCACATCTGGACAGGGAGAAGGGTTTTATCAGACAAAACTAGGCTTAAGTAGGCATTTTCCTCCATAAATCGGTTTAAGTATTTTGAAACACATGTGAACTAAGAAGTTTTGCATCTCGGCATTGTACACACAGGCCTTTTTACTCCGATTGGATTAGATATGTCATCGACAGGCTGCACAAATTTCCTTTCCTTTTGAAAAATTATAGATTTAGTTTCTAAAATGTGAACTTAAAATGTATTCTCCCTCTGTCATTTTTCTACAGCTTCGTGTGTCACCAGCACTCACCGAGTGGCCTTGGTGATAATTTCAGAAGAAAAAGACACCCTTAATCCTCAATTTATGGGGGAAAAATGGCAAATACACCACTTCGTGGATTAGCTGTTCTCTATATTTACATTTTAGAACTTCTTTATATCAGCGCTTTATAAAGTTTTCATTATTTCACTCAACATCATATTTGGCACATAATAAAAAGAGTTTGAGAAGAAAGGAATTATGTGTGTAATAAACAGTTCTGGAAGGGCTAAAATTTTTCCTGGATTTTTTTTCTCCTTAAAGGCTTTAGTATTGTGTGTGTGTGTGTGTGTGTGTGTGTGTGTGTGTGTATTTTAGAATCTGATCAGTGACTGAACTACATATAAATCATTATTATTTGAATACCAGTGATATTTATTAAAACACGAATTCCCTAATACAATGCACCACTGATGAGACTGATGGAGTTACAATTCTCTCACCCCATGTTTCATCTGCTGTCTTTATCCAAAGAAGCTACTACTGAACCAACATTGGGAATGGTGTGGTGGTGAATTTAGCGATGCTTTTCTAGTACTGACATCGACTGGTGTTGACTCTTCCAATACAAAACAAACACTACATATTTGCTACAACGTTGTCAAGGTGAAGGGTGCTATCCGTGGCCATGTCGACAATGACCAACTGACTCAGCCCTGGAGGGGACCATGGCCTTACCTGCTTCTAACCAGCTAAGACCTGAATGAAGAACTGTGTGTGTGTGTGTGTGTGTGTGTGTGTGTGTGTGTGTGTGTGTGTGTATTGTTTCATTCTAAAGAGAAATGCATACTGACTTCTACATCATTTTCTACATCATTTATTAAAAAGAAGCTTATCTTCTAAGGGAAATTCTGGCTTCTGTAACAGGGTGCCAGTCCATTCAAGGAGAGCTAAGATTGAAGCCAGAAACATCAGGAAATGCAGGTATCATCTGAGGTTCAGTGTGGGCTCCCCCTCGGTAATGACACAGCACCTGTGGGCCCAGGAAGCCAAATAAGAAAAACCAACACTATCAAGTCTGTTTGAAGATATTTACAGAGCAAGCTGGAATTCAAGGGGCCGCTCAAGTCCACTCGGTCAAAATCAGCAATGGTTTTCTCTGGGTTCCCTTTGCATCCAGTATCACTACCGGAAGTCAGGTGGCATTTGTCTTATTTCTCCCCAGAAATAGTACGTTGGTGTTTTACAATTTCGTGATGAAGAATATGAATTATTTTCTATCCAAGCATAGGGTGTTTCCTCTGGACGCACAGGTCCCCCAGCTCCAAGGAATTTTTTTCCGTATTAATTCCTTGATAACTTGCTTCTCTCCGTTCTCTCTCTGGTACTCTAGGAATATGTTAGATGTTCTGGGTTTGTCCTTTAAGGCTCTTACTGATTTATCCTCATGCTTTCTTTCCCTTTATGCTCTAACTTCCAAGTGATTTCCTTGACTATTTTCCAGACATTCTATCACAGTTTTAATTTGGATAGTTATATTTGTATGGCTTAGAAAGATTTCCTCGTTCTTTGATCCTTTCATATATCATCCAGTTCTTAATAAACACAAGATCTTCTTAAATCCCTTTTAGTACTGAACCTAAAGTTTTTGCTTGTTTCTTTTAATCTCTTTTATTCTGTAAATTATCACTGTTTCTCCTGAGAGCTAGTTCATTTTTCTATTTTTTATGCCACTAATTCTCCCCAATTCCTCAGGAATCCTTGCTGATTAGTCAAATCTGAGAAAGAAAACCACAGCACCTTCTTCTGCCACAAGCTACACAGAAGTGTTTCCCTCTGTGTGTCCCTGATTTTGCGACAGGGAGGGTGGGGCATTCAGCCTGGTGGTTTCCTTCAGAATGAGAAGGTGGGGGTGCAGCCCCAAGCCCCTTGCCAACCCACCGCCCCACAGGCCTGTATGAGATAAACTTTATCTGGGCCACACGGGCAGCCATAACCACAGTCTAAGCTTCTTAGTTTGTTCAGTTTCTTCAAGGGCTCGCTCCTGTTCCTCGGCTTCACTGGCTACATGGCACCGTGTTGGCAGGAGGCAGGGGATGTGAGTGGGAGGAGGCAGCCCACTCAGAAAGGTCTCAAGCCCTGCGTTTCAATGGATCCCTTCATCTTCAGCCTCACTTCTGTCCCCAGGCCGCCAGCTCTACGCTGACCCTTGAGCCTGTCAAAAGTTTCGCTGGACAGCCAGTCCACCTCCGCGCTGCTGACAGAGCAAATTCTTGGGGAAAACGTTTACATTTTAATTGCTGATCACACCTATCTACTTCGCTTTCTAGAAAATTCCTAAAAAGGCTTGCTCGTTGGTGACACCCACCTAGTGGCCTCTGACCTTGGTGTTCTTGTCACTTTCGTAACTTCATTCCCTGTTATAATTCTGTCCTTTATGCCATCGTGGACTGTTGTCCAAGACACATTTTCATTTTTCAAATGTACATTTTCCCAGTTACATTAAAGCATGACCAAAATCATGTAAGTATCAATAATATTGGAATGGTTTTGAGTGAATTCTACATAAAGAAGCCATTTTCCTACAAAAGAACAAAAAAGGCCTGTTTAACGAGCAAGGTTGCCATATGATAGGAAGAGGAGGAAAGGTATTACTTTCTGTGAATTAACAAAAAAGAAAGACATCAAAAAGGTCTTTGGGGCCACCTCACATCCAAAATGGATCTGAGACTAAATGTCTCTAACTAACCACTAACCAGGAAGTAACAGGACATTAAAACGGCCTCTCCCTGCTGCGGTCTGACCTGGACTCAACTGGACAGAAATGAGATACCAACCTAAGTGTGACGAGATGCTGCCTAACGTGACTTGACAAGGGAATGCCCAATCGCCATTTCTGAGGGTTCTGGGTCTCTACGTGATGGAGGCTGTTAGATAGGGGTCCCAACTTGCTATGAGATTCCCATACTCCCGGGAGGTAGAGCCTGCAGGCCGCGGGCTTCCATGGGGGTCACTGGGATGCAGGTTTTCTGCTATAAAATGGGGTCCCAGGATT
Organism: Hipposideros armiger; assembly: GCF_001890085.2. Taxonomy (NCBI): domain Eukaryota; kingdom Metazoa; phylum Chordata; class Mammalia; order Chiroptera; family Hipposideridae; genus Hipposideros; species Hipposideros armiger. The sequence goes on from NW_017731795.1 coordinate 680,644, forward strand.
CTAGGGGTCAAACAGGTGACAGAATAGTCACTCTGATGGTGGAAGCAGGATCCAACGTGGAACCGACCTGTACTTGTCAGGGTGCAGGGTGTCAGGATGCACTGTGCAGGAGAGAGAGCTATGTGCTATTCTGATCTAGAAGACGGCCTGGCAGGGACAGCTGAGGAGGGGGCAGGGGCCGCGCGCATGGCCAGTGGGCGAGCTTCTGTGGTTGGGAGGGGTCTAGTTCCCAAAACCCTGGGAATTCCAGAGGAGAGTCAGCCTTAACCACTTTGAAAGAAGACTCAAGTGTTGATTGATTCCACAGGCTGATCACATTCCAATTAGTAATTCTAACTTAGCTTTTTGCGTGTGTGTATTTTTTTTTTTTTTTTACTTAAGGGTGAGCAGAAGGGTCATAAGAACTGATCAAGTGTTTGTCCCCAGGCAGAGAAAGATCAGCTTCAGGAAATGCAATTCAAAGGAGCAGAGGCAGCCAGATATCATGTTGCATTGTGGGCCTATCTCAAGTGCTGTGTGTTACACAAACTGGCTCATTATCTGAGGCCTTCATGCTTCCTTTGAGAACCTGACAGCAGAGATCACTGTCTAGGATTAGGCTTTTTTTTTTCTTCTTACTTGTAACAGGTGCACCTGGAAGCATTAGCAAGTCAGGGAATGAATCTGAAATCTCCAAAATATTTGAAATTTGGGGTTTACAGTATGTGATCCACTCAAAATACTGAGTTTTATATTCATTTGGCGGGAATACAAAACGGACAAAGCTTGACCAAATTCCTCTCCATATTAGGTCAATTTATTGCAATTGCTGCTTAAGAATCTACATTTAATCCATTTCATTTCTACCTCTAAATAAGCTTGTGATGTTTGACTTAACTGTAATACATATTTACAACTCAGATTTCTATTTTTAACAGGATTATGTTCTAAACCAGAAAATGAAAGGATTCTGTTATTTTCCTTACAAAAGTGAACAAAAAAATTGGTACTGGTCAAATCATAATCAATAGAATGTTGACAAATTTTTGAGACAGTTTTGCTTTCTTCAAAATCACGAGTCATTTAAATAAGTTGAAAATTTATATTGCATTTCTGTATTCTTGGTGTTTTTCTTCAATAACACGAAATATGCTACCCCTACCCATGTATCATGTACGAGTATATTTATGAGTATAGAGAAGCTGAACTCAAAGTGATCTAGGTTCAAATCACATCCCTGTCTTTTCCAGCGAAGTAACTGGGCAAGGAACTTATCATTGATAAGCCCCAGTTTTCGAATCTGTAGAATGTGGGTGAACACTTCACCTAACTCATTCAGTTGTTGGAAACTACCTGGGATACAGTTTGTAGAGTGTCTGGCACAAGGCCTGGCATATAGCAAATGCTTTCTATTGCTATATGTTTTTTTTTACCTAATTTTATTCATCATGCATAAAATGAAGAATTTTAACTTTTACATGACAAAGTATGAAACCAAACAACCTGTGTATCAGGAGAAAAATGTAAAAACTACCTATGTCATTTATTTAGCCTTCTTCCTGTACCATTTATAAGAGATCACTTTTGAACTGCCTCATTTCAAAAAAAGTTGGGGGAACTTTTAATAGCTTGATCTGAGAGCAGGGAATAACCCTTCCAGTGGCTTCCTAAGTGTTCCCATGCCTATTTTTTCATGGAAAGCCCATCCTCCACACAGCCCCAGAATGAAGTGTCTAGCATGCAGAGATGATCAGGTCACTCCCTTGCTGGATGAAATTACAAGCCCTTCACCACTTGTCACCTCCTTGTCTCCACTCCACCCTGTCACTCATTTCTGGCTCAAGAAGGCGGGATCTGCGGTCGTCTCTACCCCTCCCACTCTACCCCACCCTCGCTACCCACCTTCTCTACTCTTTTGCTCCAGCGACCATATTTCACTAGTCCCGTCTATTTCTTGGTTCCGTCTACACTGCTCAGCTCTGGAGCCACTGCTAAAGCAGCATCCACAGCACACATTTGATCCCCATTATAAGATGCCCCTCTAGTGTGTTCCCATGGTAACCAACCTGTCTCACCCTAGCACTGGGTTTCCAGTCGTCTAATCATCTACCCTCTCCCAAGTAGGTCTCCTGAGGGCAAGGATTGCCCCGGACTCATTTCCATATGCCCAACACAGAAACTGGCATGTTTGGGGACTCAAAAGACCTGCTTTGGGGCCGGCCGAGTGGCTCAGCTGGCTAAGAGCTCGGTTGGGAGCACCAGCTCTGAGCAGCAGGTCTGTGGTTCGGATCCCACATTGAGGGCCAGTGACGCTTGCCCTCTACAGCTAAGATGATGAACAACAGCTCGACCTGGAGCTGGGCTGCCATGAATCACCAGCGACGGTGTAGGCTGCAGTGGGGCTGCAGTGGGATGCCGTGAGCTACATGAGTGGCTGGCAGCCAGCGTGAGTGGCAGGCAGCCGGTGTGAGCTGCCGGGAGCTGCTGTGAGCAACCAACAAATGACTGGTGACCGATGGCCTCATCCGGGAAGAGCACAATGATCATACCATCATGGGCCAGTGATGCGATGTCCTCCACAACTAGACTAAAGAACAAAAACAGCAATTTATCTACCTGTCTGTTCCCCTTCCCCGATTTCCCAATGCTGTTCCCCTCCCCCCAATTCCCCAATAAAATCTTAAAAAAAAAAAAGAAAAAAAAAAGACCTGCTTTGTGTTTGAAGCAAAAACGATAACTTCTTCCTTACACATCCAAGCCAGTGTGGCAGGTATTCAATAATACAAGTTAACCTTCACTGAGATGGCCAGTGTACTAGTATTTTATATACATTTCCTTATTTATGTCAGAAATTATTAGTAGACTGGTATTATTGTGATCCCCTGAACGAGGGAAAATTTCAAGCAGGTGAGTACGTGGTAATGCACCTTACGTTAGGGATCTCCAACAAGGCAGAGCTGAATCTCCACTCAGACAGCACTCAACAACACAGAGAGATACGATTGAACAGAAGAAGAAAGTTCCTAGGGGATCTTTGGACTCTGGTGACTTAACCTCTGAGAAATTACACTGCTGTAGGTTCAATGTGAAATGTGGTGTTTTCCCAGAGAGCTGGAACTCTGAGGTCTGTGGCCAGGCATGGCCATCGGAAAGATGTAATGGCAAGTCTGGACATGTGTCCTTACCAAGTGCTCTCTACAGCTGATGGCCTGAAATCCTCAGACAAGACTTCTGAATTCCTGGAAACGTTTGCAGCTAAGCTACGTCTTGAAAACATTTTCAGTTGCTAGTGTTTTTCCTCCCATTCTCTCTTGGCTCCCTGCCCTCAGGAGGATTTTACCAACTGCCTTCTGGGAAACTGCTCTTTCAAGGTACCGATGAGTTCACTCTGCTAAACCAACGTCACAGAACAGTGGCAGTTTATTGATCTCCTTCTTGAGACTTGCTGTTCTCCTGGCTTCTAAGAAATGCCACTGACCTATACTTTTGGCTCATCTCTTTCTTTTGCTGCTTCCTTCCCCACTCCCAGAGCTCTACATTTGTGGGACACGTCAGGGCTTGGTGGTTGGAACTCTTCTCAACATACTTCTTCCTAAATAATCTCTTCCAGCCTCGTGGCCCCAAATGCCATCTGCCTGCTGGCGACCCCTTTATTTTCATCTCCAGCCTGAGCTTCTCCCCTGAACTCTGACTTGCCTATCCAGCTGTCTACTTCACATGTGCATTTTGAGTCTGACAGACGGATGCCACATGTCCAAAACCAAGATCTTAATATTTACCAACACTGCACCAAAGCCCAACCGACTCCCTCTGCAGCCTGCCCCATCTCAGTCAATGGCGGCTCCTTTCTTCTGGCGGTCGGGTGGGTGGCATCCTTGAATCCTCTTTCTCTTATCGCCATCACCTAGTCTACAGAAAATCCACACAGTTCTACCATCTATATAAATATATCTCCAGAATTACACTACTTTTCATGATTTCCAGCGCCATGTCATAATCATGGCTTGCTTAGATGACTTCGATAACCTCCCAACTGGCATTATGGTTTGTCCCTTGATCCCCTTCAGTGTATTCTCCACACAGCAGCCAGAGTGACCCTGTTACAAACTGAATCACATTGGGTCACGTCTCTGCTGAAACCCTTATGGCTCCTGGATTTAGCTCAGCCAGCACCCTCAAGTTCTCATCGCAACTTACAAGGCCTCCCTCACGGGGCACTTCATGGACCTCATGTCATTCCCTTGCCCTCCTGCTCTCTGATGCTCCCCACCTGTCTCCCTTCCATTATGCAAACATGTCAGACACATGCCCACTTGCCACCCTTTGAACTTGCTGTTCCTTCTATTCAGAACTCCCTTGCCCTGGATATTAATATGGCCAACTCCCTCACTCGCTTCATGACCGACTCAAACGTAACCTTCTAATTTGAGCTTCCCCTGGCCACTCTACCAAAAACATTGATCATGATGATTTTCTGTCCTCTCCATTTGAAACGAGGCCAGGAATATTGGTTGATATTGACTGGTTGCTATTGGTTACTACTGTATCCCCAGGGTCTAGATCAGTGTCAAGAAATCAGAGGTGTGTGCTAAATAATTACTGAATGAATGAATTTATTCAAAAGTGAAAGCTACTACCAAGTCTGTGTTCACACATCTTAGTTATCAGTAACAAATCTTCAAATCACAACCCCGAAAAATCCAAAAGCTATTTTTCAGTCTTGACGTTAACTGTGCTTTCAGCTAGCAAACCGTGTGGCTCCCAACTTTACGATGCCTGGAATGGCATCAAGCACACAGATTTCGGCGTGGAGTCCAAAAGCTCCTCCAATACCCCTCATCTCTCACAAATGGCAGTCTGTTCCCAAGCCTTTCCTGGGCCATAGCTTCCTAATATCTAAATGGGGCATATGATCTTATGCAACCCAACTACTTATGCAGAGTTATAAAATAATTTTAAACTCCAACTCCGCCAGCAGCAATTTGCATGAAAAATTTTTTTCGGATGAATACTGAAAAGCATGCATTTTAAACAAAGTAATTCAAACATTACAAGTGTTCACTGTAGCTCTAAAATTAAGACTCTTCAACGGCATGTTGATTTTTTTTTTCATCAGGTAACAAAAATGAAATATGGTTGGAGAATTCGAGGAACAGATGGAAATGAAGAGGGAAGCGAAGGCACAAGGACTGTGCTGATGGACTACAATGCAGTTGTCCTCTGACTGGCCCAAGCCTTCCAACGCCCCAACACACATAGCTGATATTAAACCCCAGAAACCTTCAATCCAGACACTAGCGTGAAAGCGCTTTCCACAACATCTTCCCTTTTTACAGCTTCTTTCTAAATTGAGTTATATAAGGAGTTGTGGGGCTCTCTCTGTGCTCCATTTGCACGCCCCCAACCTCTCACCAGACACATACTCCCTATTTTAACTACAGTGGAACACACAAGTTTACCATGTACACTCTGCGACAAAGAGCTGGAAGCTGACTCCTGGTTTCTCTCCCCAGGTCTGTGCAGGAAACGAAATGGCCGTTAGTAAGTCACCTGGACTCTCGGACCTCAGTTTCCTCTTCTCGGTGCTGGCTGGGAAGAGTGTCACGGCTTTTCAGTTCTCCCCGAGCTCCACTAGCTCCCCACTCCTTGGAACGATCTAGTAACTTGTTTTATAAGCTTATAAAACAAAGTTGCCACACACGTCTCCTAGCTCTCTCCTCCAATCACACTGCTGCCCAGCCCCTGCCTTCCAGATGTTTCAGAACTGATGCCGGACTGGCAGCAGTGACCGTCTACCTCAAAAATTCTATTACAGAGAGTGAGAAAGAATACTAGTCTCATGTCCAGCATAATTTGGGGGTGGCGGAATTCCGGCCTGCACCCTGCCACGGCAGGCCAGTCCACACCAGCAATTACGCTGCGGAATTACAGACGCCCTCCAACACCTGCCTTGTGTAGGCAACAGGTTCCTTTTTTTATCCTATTTCTTTTCACAGTCACCTATGTATGTCAAGAAGGGAAATATATGAGTGCAGCATCTGTTACTAGAGTGACACAAAATACTCTCAGAAGGAAGAAACAGTCGGCAATCAATCCAAGTCAGTTGTCAGGTGTGTTAGGAGACCCCACATCAGTCTTTCAATCACAGTGTCTTGTTCAAGCCGAACATATAGTGCTATCCCAGCAGAGAGTCACCAGCTCAGCCTGGTCTTTGGTGGACAAAACGACCACAGACATGTCACGCCCTCTGCATTGGCAGAAAAAAGCAGGTTTCTTCCAACCCCAGCCCAGTCCAGCGCTTCCTCCCCTCTAATAAGCCTGCAAAAATGCAAGGAATTTCATTATTGGTTCCTTTCCCCTGTTGTTAGAATCTATGTAAATTAAATGGCAGGTATGGGGGAGTCCTTTACTTTTTTCAGTGACTAAATTTAGACAAAATACACCAAATGCCAGCCATGACAAAGCGGTAATAGTTAAAGGCAATTCATCACTGGTTACTTTTTCACTACTACTGAAATCTATGCAAATTGGATGTCTGCTTTGGGAAAATCCATGACTTTCTTCTACAACTAAGTGTAGATAACTATAGGCGATCATATAAATAGTGTGAGTCGTATTTGCTTTGCTCTTTTCCTGTATACAATCAACAGGTCTATGCGATTCTTTATTCAATTTGACTTAATTTTATGAATGTCTTAGCCTTCTGATGGGGGGTAGGAATTCGAGTTTGAGAGATGGCATTCGTTTCAAAAAAGAAGTGGCATATTTGAGTGCAGATACTAACATCACCTGGGAACGCCCTGGCACCCTCTACAGCCTGCAGGTGCTGGCCCCTGGCCCACAGGCATGCCCAGCTCGGGTCCTGCTCTAGCCCGGCTGTTCCGCCTCCATCCTGCACGCCACCCCACCATGCGCCCGGGCGCCCCCCTGGCGGAGCCACGGAAGGTGGGCAGCGAGCCGTTTACCTGCCAGGCTGCCCGGCCTCTGGAGGGTGGCGGTGGCATACAGCTCCTGCGAGTGCTTGCTGTACTGCTCGGACGCGTGGACCAGGCGCTTGGTGGGCGACAGGGTGGCGTACGTGCCGATGGTGGAGCTCAGCTGGTGGATGGGCGAGGAGGAGATGGTGGACTGCACGGTGGGGGGCGAGGTGACGCGGATCGGGGACAGGCCGGCCGAGGACACGACGATGTTGATGGGCGAGCTGGTGCTGTAGGACTTGGCCAGGCGGCTGGGCGACTGCTTGGGCGAGGAGCCGCGCGGCGCGGCGTAGGCGGCGCCCTCGGGGGCCGAGCCTCCGCGCTGCAGCTTGGTGGGCGAGCCGCCCTGCGGCGCGGCCAGCGGGGAGCCCCCGCGCGGCGGCGCGGGCAGCGTGGAGCTCGAGTAGTAGAGCGCAGCGGCGGCCGCGGGCGGCGCGTCCGGCAGGTGGAAGGCGCTGCCCAGGCTGGGCGCGAACGGCTCCCGCGGCGGCGGCGGCGGGGGCGCGGGCTCCGGCCCCGGCAGGTGCCCCGCGCGGCTCGTGGTGCCCTGTGCGCGGGAGAGCAGAGAACACGCGCGCTTAGCCGGGGGAAGCACAGGGCCCCGCCCGCCCGGCCCGGCCCGGCCCGGCCCCAGCCCGGCGAGGGAGGGAGACCGGGCGCTCGGCCGCCTCGGGCACCCGCGCGCGTGGGGTCGGGACGCACACGCCCCGCGAGCTTCTCCCGCAGGTGCTTTTCCGACACAGGGAAAAACCAGCCAGCAAAGGCCGGCTGGCAGCGGGATGGGCATCACGCGTGGCCGCGGGGCAGCGTTCTAGTTACAGAGCTACGAGGTTTCTGGGCCCGCGGAGGCATCGCGCCTTCTTCACCAAGTTTTTAAAAGGCCCCGACAGGGCCACCGTGAGCTACCGGAGGGCAATCGCGACCGGTTCGTTTTAATGAGAAAAGCTGGCATTAACGCTTTTCCTCCTCCAACCCCAAGTTTATGTCACGGGATACAGTGCCTGCCTCCCGAACTGGCCAAGTTGTATACTTATCTGGAGAACACCAAGAATGCACAAGAATGCACATACTTGATAGGATTTACTCGGCTGCTATTGTCTCACTGATTCTTCTTTTTGGACAAGAAAAGTTAAAAGGGAGAAATAGTAAGTTGGGAAAAAAAAACAGTTGGTCTTTTATTTATTTTTTTAAAAAAGCATTTCTAGAGGAATCAGAGCAATTGTAAATGAAAAGACTAAAAAAAGCCTAGCTTTTCTAGATTTTAGTGCTGGCCTCCAAATCTTTCAGCGTCTCTGCCCCCGCCCCCGCTCGCTTTTGAAGAGCCCCCTGCAGCTGTGTCTTCAAATTGAAAGCCAGTTGCCTCTCATTTATTTACAAGGACACAAAAGACAGCAAGGGCTGGGGTGGAGACAGTTGGAGGGGAGAGCGCTTTCCTTGAATCTCGTCCAGAGACACATTTGCATTCGAATGAAAACACTACATTGTCGAGCACTTCTGGGCAGGAGGGCTGAGGTCTTCCCGGCTTTCCCGGGGGAGCAGAAAGGTTTCTGAGAGCGGGCTGGTGTGAAAAGGGGTTGGGGTGGTCCTCAGAGAAGCGGGAAGGAAGTCTGAAATTCGGGATGGGAACTGGGCGGGGAGGAGGAAGCTGGTGGGATGGAGGGATGGGGGAGCCAGAGAGGCTGAACAGATGCTGCCCATTAAAAGTTTCAATTGTGCCTCTCCACCGGTTTTGGAATGGCAATTGGCAAATAACAGACTGGGCACTTTCATGGGCACATACACAGCATTCCAAATTTCATCTGGGAGGTCAGGTTCATGTGAAAAATCTGAGGGCGTTGACTGAGCAACAACATCAAAATCTCTATGAAGAGCAGCCTGGAAACAGAGGGAAAGAGTTTGTTGAAAGACATTTTCTGTGAGAGGGTGTATGTGTGTGTATGCACTTATTTATATATGATGTGCATGTTTTATATATTTGTGTGTGTGTGTGTGTGTGTGTGTGTGTGTGTCTAGCCACTGACCAATATTTTCTCCTTGACCAAACTCTAGTCAGGCCCCTCTGAACTCTCTTCTCCCCCAGGCTCTGATTTTGGGGCTCTCTACACTGTCCAGTTTTAGCAAGAATCCCGCTAAGTCTGGTGAGCCAGCACCCCCCACTCTCCATGTCTGATCACCCTCCATATCTGACTGAGAACCTCTTCCTCCACATCTTCCAGATGGTGTCTCATCACCCCGACCTGCCTTCAGCCAGAATCCTGTTAGATCATTTTAGCCATAACCCCTCTCCCCTGATGCTTCCTCTTAGTGAGCCTCTGCCCACTGACCCCACCCTGGTCCTCAGCTATGAAGTCCCACTGTTCCTTGATGTATTCTACATGGAGCCCAGTTCTATACTGAGGTCTCTTTTCTCCTATTGCAATCTTTTTTTTTTCTGAATAAAATCTGTATTTGCCACTTTACTGTTCAGTTGTGGTTTTTCTTTAACACCGCAGAGCAATTATTTTGAGTGTAACAGTAGGAGGGAAAGTAAACGAAAGCTCCATGATTGTTCAATGATGTGTCTCCAGAAACCAAAGCAAAGCTTGATTCATCACAGAGATGCCACCGATGTGTACAGAATGAATGAAAAGATGGCTGATAAAGGTGGTCCCCAGGCTTTGCAATGTGGAGGACGGTGCATGAACTGCGCGGGACTGCTGTGCTTACCCTGAGCCCCAGAGATATATTCCAGCGTCATCCAGAGTCATGGGGGTGCTTAGAAGCCGTTTTTGCTTTCCTCCTGGAAGAAGCTCTGAGCAAGGCACATACAGACTGGGCTTCTCAAACCTGCCTGTCTGTTATAATCGCCAGGAGAGCTTTGGAAAAACATCTTGGGACCCATGCTGCACACTAACCATTTAACTCGGAATCGCAACCACCAGGCTTTTTGGAAGCTCACCAGGTGATTCCATGTGCAACCAAAGGTGAGAAAAAGTGGTGGCTAGCATGGTGGTTTTCCAGCTGCAGTCCCTGCTCCAGCCTGCATATCAGCACCAGTGTCACCCCACCTGTACTGGGTCCGAAACTCAGAGGGAGGGGCCCAGAGATCTGTATTTTAACAAGTTCTCTGTGTGATTATGGTGCTCACTAAAGCATGCGAGCCACTGATGGAGAAGACAATCTGATGCAGGAGCCCGGAGTGGCCTGGGGTCTGCATTCCTAGCAATCTCCTGAGGGTCTGAGAGCCACTGCTATACGGAGCAGTGGTGCTGGGGCAGTCAGTCACCTCTTCCTTCACTTTTCTTTCAAAGTTCTCCTGGGGCCTGAGTGACATTCAGCCACACAGAACCCAGCCAGCAAGGGACAGAAAAGCCTTCCACACAAATTTCTATGAAGTCTTCCCACAGGAGGATGAGGAGGAGAAAGAACCCCAGAGGCTGTCAGGAGACCTCCTGCTTACAACACAACAAACACTTTTTGTTATGTCTTGGATATACGATGTTCATAATAACCCTAGAAGACATGAGTGATGTTATTGTCCGGTAGCATGATTTCTAATACAATAATAAGTACTAAAGTATACCAATGTTATGTAGTGTTTGAATATTTAAATTTTAGAATGATGTGGACCCTAGGGAAACCTTGAACACATTTTGTAAATACTTGATTTTCCTTTTAATCTGTTGGACTGTCAAAGCTCAGGAATGCTAATTGCTGAATATTATTGCCTAATAAGGGTTCCTAGACAGCACCCCCCCTCCCATCTGTAGAAGTTTTGAGAACTGCCACACTAGTTCAAGATATTCTGACAGTCTACTGCAACCAATTCAAACAATGTTTTTAAATACTGTAATATCTTGGTGAAACGTTGCCAATAATTTCTTCACATGAAAAAAAAAACACAATCAATAACCATTTATATAGTCTTTAAGACTGATACTGTCCATATTGGAAATGTTTAATATTTTCACTGTCCACCGGACACATGGACTTAGTGGGCACTTGAAATGTGCACCGGATTTTAACACAGGTTTAACTTAATTTGAATTAAGTTGAATTTAAGCAGGCAAATGTGGCTAGTGGCCACCTTACTGCACTGTACAGTTGTATAACCTCTAGAAGAGATTTCTTTATTGACGATGAGACGCTTAAAAGAAAAATAATGATATAAAAATGTTTAGATATATTTGGAGACTATTGGACCCCAACCAATACTGTCCTGTGTCACAGTATGGGCCACTGACAGGGACAGTAAATAATCCAGGGGTGTTATCCTCCATTCTGGGGGCCCAAAGAGTAACAAGTGTCTAAGAATGGTTCTTTGGCTAAATGAAGAAATCTGTTTTTAGCATCGGTTGGACAAAAACAGTAATGTTTTGGGAGCTGTTTCCACTCTGGTGTTTATGTTTTGTTCCATTGTGTAATTTCAGTCGGCAGCATATAGCCAGTTAAGGATACAAAAGGCTGCACTTCAAGTTTACTGCACAATGAGTAGGATGGTTTATAACTACCTAGGTCACTGGCTTACAAATAATATAAACACAGTTCAACACACATGGAATTGCATCCACTTTACTGTTACGGAAGCACCGTTCTACCTTAAAAGTATGTGAACCCTATAAAATTGTAAATCCAATATTAAAGTTAGAATTCTAAAACTTAAAAAAAAACATTACTACTCCATGCTTCTTCCCTAACGATATTTGGGAATGTGTGTATACAAGCAATGAGAATTGAAATAATTTTGTTTTAATTGATGATGACACCATTAAAAGAAAAATAACGATATACAAATATTTAGATATATTTGGAGAGTACTGGGCCCCAATACTGTCCTACATCACAGTATGGGACAATTCCTGTTGGTGTCTTTGTGTTCAGCTCTTTGAATCAGTCTCAACCCAACGTGTGACGCTGACAAGGAAGCAGCGCCTTGCCAGGTAGCTGCTCTGACTGAGTGGCTTCTGACAGACAGGGTTTGGGGCACATTAAAGGTCATTCCTTTCTTGCTTCCCATTATGGAACATTTATCAAGAGAAGAATGAAACATTACTTCCAATTCCTATGGACATTGTGTTTAGGTTATACCTTAAGTAAAAAAGAAAAAATGTGGGATTTTTTTTAATGGGACACAGCAATACACATAGCTAAACAAAGCTCTGACAAATGAAATATTTCATCTGCATTATAGTTTACATGTAAGTTTCAGATGGACCAGAATTTGGATATTCTACAGTTGTGGTTTTTTTTATATTATATGTTTGTATGAGTTTGCATGTACAAACTTGGTACACTGAGGCTTCCTGTGTAACTGTGGGGTGCATTTACACCTATTTTATAGAAGTGTATAAGGGGGGGTGTGTATTTTCAATGTGTAGTGGAAATAATATTGAAACGGGAATTTGGGCAATATATACATTATTCCCATTAACTAACAGTACTCAAGTTCCATGCATTAATTTGCTCATTAAGTCAATAAACCATTAACAAGAGCCTTGTATTTTCTGTGTACAAATGAGGAGTTTGTTTGTGAAGGTCTCCTTGCAAGCCTCGTCCATGGGGTATTTCACCTTGACATTGCTTTGGACATCTGGCGTTGTTATATTTTTGTTTGTACAGATTACTACCTGGCTCACAATTATGACACTGTTCTCTTCTGGAAATTTGAGCCCCTGAAAATGAGGCTCATAGACCAGAACATGACATCAGCCTCAACACAGAGCTGGGTTGTGTCCACATCCCTTCCCGTTTAATCTTCTGGAAAGGGGGTAGGGATGGCATGTGGGGAGAGGGGAAAACCTTCTCTGAACTTGGAAACTTATGTAACCCTCATTCTTTGGGGGCTGGCAGTGCAAAAATCCCAAACAAAAACCCACTGCTTACAGCCAGGTAACAAGAGACTGGACATCCTGGACTGCGAGGAATCTTGACCTCAAACCATGAGGATGCAGTGCCAATGAGCAAAACCGCGTTTTCGAAAGCAGGTCTGTGACTTACAAGCAGTCCTTGTGATGATGCATTGAGACCTGCCAAGTTTCCTGGAATTGTCAGTGGGGCCCCTAACTCTGGGTCAGAAGGAACATTTGCCCAGAATGCTGGGTAGCCAGGCCCACAGGGTCAGGAATGGAGAACTGGAGTCCCCGTGGCTTCCCAGAGGGAGCTTAATACCTTGGGGTAAGCAGTTTGTCCCCCTTCAGCCGTGTTCATCCCTTGTCATTTTCTGGGATGACCATCAGACCGGCGAGCCTAATAATTCATAGTATTTCCCCTTTGTAGACAGTCCTGGTTGTGGTGACTAAAGTCACCATGGGGAGTCCTGCTCCTGGGCAAAAATAGTGTCAAGAGAGGCAAAGCTGGCAGGCACATTTCAAAGGAAGTCAGAGCATCAGGGCCAAGGCCACAGAAGAGCCGCAGCATGTGAACATGAACATGACATTGGATTTGATGTAGCAGGAGCTGGGGCTGGTGTCTGAGGGAAGACGAAAGCAGAGAGGGTTAAGTGGTGACCGGACAGACAGAAAACAGTAGCAATGATCCGGGAGACTACTCTTTCCGCGAATGAGGAAGCCTGAAGAACTTTTAAATACCAACAAAAAGAACATGGCATTAAGACGACATATTTTTTGAAGTCTATGTAATTTTACTAACCATTGTCACCCTAATACATTTCAATTAAAAAGAAAAGATGGCATCTTTTAAAAAATCCACTTCTAAACCAGAAGTATCTGATAACATGACTTAGTAATATCAGCTACATGTGCTAATTAAAAATTCCAAGAATTTGTTGAACTCTCCTAGGCTAAGTCAGCATAGGGTGTCAGGCTTGCTTAGAAATTTGGACAAAGACATATAATCTCACAACTTGGAAACAAGAAATCACTAACTCTAAAATAAGTTCTGTGCCCTTGAGCTTTAACTCTGTGGGATGAAAAAAATGTGCTTGAACACTACTACCACTGCTCCCCAAATTTTGGTAACTTTTCTTTTGAAATGGTCTTTAGAAAGAATGCCACTCTTTAAAATATTTCCCAAGGTAGAAAATCCTGATACTGTGAGAAACGTTTGATTTTGGAAATAGCCAAGTAAAATCATCAAGTGCCTTGTCCAGTGATTCCCCTGAGGAGTGTTGGTTGTGGTAAAAACTAATATGAAACATAAAGTACAAAGACAGCATCTGTGCAGAGTTCACACGCCGCCTCTGGAGCCATCACTGCTGGGGGTGAGGAAAGGAGGGATGGGGCATTGCACTGACAGTGAAAGGTAGTGCCCAGAGCACAGTAAGCTTCAGTGACTGAAAACCCAAAGCTTGGAAGGAATCTCTTCCTCAGTTGAGAATATCTCAGTTTAAAGGACCATGAAAGCTATAATCTTGGAGATAATAATGGAGACCACCCTCACTGCTTTCTCTTTGCATGAGGGTCCCAGTATTATGAAGGGGGGAGAAAGAGAGAAGAGAGGGAGGGAGGGAGGGAGAGAGAGAGGGGAAGAGAGAGAGAGAGAGAGAGAGAGAGAGAGAGAGAGAGAGAGAGANGACCACCCTCACTGCTTTCTCTTTGCATGAGGGTCCCAGTATTATGAAGGGGGGAGAAAGAGAGAAGAGAGGGAGGGAGGGAGGGAGAGAGAGAGAGAGAGAGAGAGAGAGAGAGAGAGAGAGAGAGAGAGAGAGAGAGAGAGATCTTGCAAACCACATTGTCTTTGTCAATACAGATAGAAGGAGGTGGTAGTGGATCCTTTCCATTTTCCCAGGGACAATATGTCACTAGCACAAACAGGGTGGTGTACATTTTTACATCCGGGGCACTGGCTTTTCCTTCCATCAGACCTCCCTTTGATAGAAGTACAATTAGGGTCGTTATCAATAAATATTCTGAAAGTATTTCATATGCCATTAATTGGGTCTACCAGTATCAAGAAAATAAGAGAAGAAAACATAAAACACTGACGTAAGTGTCTTACATAAACTGATCTTAAAGAATATATAAGGAGGGGTTTCTTGATGGCAACTCTTTCTAAAAACATGAGCTTTGGCAAAAGTACACTACATAAAACTTTTATTTCAGCAAGAGGCTCATTTAGTATGGCTTCAATACCCAAATATTTGCTCAGAAGAGCAAATGTTATAATAAAATGTATACACACCCTCCCTGCCATGAGAAATGTTTCAATTATTGAAGCCAGATTAAATATATTTATACTGGAAAGAGAAATGGAGGGAGAAGATTTTAAAGTAGAACAATGAGAAAGGATTTCCAATAAAGAATCATCTAAAACTCTTAAAAACAAATAAGCTGCCAGTTTCCCACAAATATGCCAAGGAAAGTACACAACATGACATGATTTCTCCTTTAAATGCTGTATGATGTATATTGTACACCAGAGTCTATACAAATAGACCTCTGCGATGTTGTGTTTCCCAAGTTCATTAGTGACTTTTCTCATTACAAGTAAACAACTCCACCCATGATTGAGCAAGCTGGAGCGACGTCACACTAGTTGTCTGTAGAACCCTTATCATCTAACCATCCATAAACAGGTGTTTATTGGGGATTTGCTTCCCTCTTGCACCCTGTGAGTCTCTGTGTCTGCCAAGCCATCATCCACAGCGTTCTCCAACTCCTTGACCTTCACATCTATATGATGCACGAGTGCAGCCATCAGCCATGGTCCAAACTCAACAAACACATCGGCCTCTGGCAGAAGTGAGCAGACGGCATATTTATAATTACGAGAGAGCATAAATGAGGACTTTTGAGACATAAAAGTCAGTGCAACATTAGATAGGCCAGGTAAAAAAGAAGTGGACATTGTGCTTCTTGAAAAGCTTATTGCTTTTCTAGAGTCTCCACTATCGCCCAGTTTTATTTTATGGAACGCTCATACAATCCTTCATTTCCTGCAGCAAGCAGGCATTGCCCTAGGATTATGAATGTGCACATGCTTACTTCAGTTCTGTGGGAGAACTTGACAGTGGTTTCTGAATCTTTGGGTCCCTGTACTATTTTGCCAGTGCTCTTTATACAGATGGATAGTTTCTTATTCTTTTTGCATATTTTGTTTCCTTGAGGGATGAAATACTTGGTGAGACTACGTGACATTTGGACCAGGGGGAAACAACCAACATTTTTTTGAGTGAATTCCCTGTGCCAGAAGTTTTATATTCAGCATTTCATATAATGCAGAGGAAATTGAATCTGAGTGGAGACAGACAAAGCCTGGAGCAGAGCCAGTTTCTCTAAATGTCTCATCACCCACAGCCTTTGCAGTCTGATTATAGAGAATGAGGCTGGGCTTGGAGGAACCTGGTACACATTCCTGCACCAGTTACTTGGGACATAGAGGCTCACGTTGTAGGTTTCCGCTCTTATAGCAAGGCAGCATGATGAAGAGAAACAGGCTCATCTGCAACTGACTGTAGGATACTATTATATGTGATATGACAGAATGAGGCTTTCAACACATACATCAGGCCATTTGTGCCTCTGCACTCAATTCTCTACCGGCTCCTCACTTCACTCTGAATAAAAGAGAATGACTGACGGGGTCTCCCATCCCCGCCCCCAACTCCTGCAGCCGCTCTAACCACGTTGACACACTTGCTCTTCCTTTACCGTGCCAGGCCACCTCATCTGGCAGCCACACATTTGCTGTCCCCCCCGGAAGCCATACAGCTACCTCCCTCCTCTCCTTCCTATGTTTGTCCAAATGTCACCTTCTCCGCAAGGCCCCACTGTGTCACACCTCATCCTGCACTTTGAATCCCGCTTACCCTCCTCTGCATTCATTTCCTCCTCACAGAAATTGTCACCTTTTGACAAACTTTGCAATTTACTCATTCACGGTGTTGATTTTCTGAGTTCACATGGCTGCTGCTAGACTGTAAGTGCCTCGAGGACAAGCATTATGTCTATCTTCTTTCCTCCTCCATCCCAAGCAGACACACCAGATCTTAAAGCTCATATTGTGTGCCACAATCAACATCTTGAGTGCATTAAAGATGGGCTCAGAGATACACAGGTGTGACTGGAAGCACAGCTGTTTTGATTGGGGCACCTCCCAAGAGCCGCACAAAGGGCAGCTGGCTTGGCGGGAGGGGGGGCACCGACGTTGGGGTGACCTACACGCCCTGTTTAGAGTCTGGGGCAGGAAGCCTGCAGGGTAGCTGAGCAGAGTGACTTGAAATCGACTCAAGTTCCCTCTGGAAAGGCGCTGGGGTCCTGTGGAAGGATCTTATGGTCTCTCCTCCAGCTTAACCCCATGAACTCATCCTCGAGTCTGAGGAGAAGGACTCTCAAGGATTTTAGTTAGGGCCACACCACAGAACTACTATTTGATGACAATTTTTGTGACCCATGGTTTTGTTCAGACTGATCCATGGGGCAATGCCGGTTATGCACGTATCACCGGGGCCTGGCATCAAGTCTGGCCGTGATCACTCAAACATTTATTGTATTGAATAAACTCGAGTTTTTTTAAAAAACCAAAATTAGAATCTGTGAACACTGATGACACTGCTTCGAAATTGCATTCCAATGTGATTTATGAGCGAGAACAGAAAGTCATTTTGCTTTACAGTTACACATTTTCTTTCAGACCATAAAGCGAAATGGCTTTCTGCTAATTGATTATTGACCTTATCAACTTGGTCTGGCGTGCATTAGCCAGAATTTGAAGTTTACTAGCCCTTTTTGGTATTTTATGAGTCCAGGATTTTCTAAAAATTAATCTAGCCTTCAAGGAAGGAGCATTGACATCACTCAGAATATTGAAAATAATGTATCATAGGGCTCCACAAAACCACTGGGACGAGGGGTTCCCAAGAAAACCTGAACAAGGGAGATGTTATTGGAATGGTATGTGGCCACACTACATTCAAGCTCAATGCTGAGTAAAAATACTGGTTTACTTGGTCAGCATTTCTTTGACGTTATTTTGAAGTCACAGGTCCTATAGTGTGCTCAATACAACACACCTTTCACACTGCAGCACGCTAAAGCTGAAAGGAAATCATGGTAGGAGATATCGGCAAAGTAGCTAAAGGATTCAGACACACCAACAGCCTCACACCTGTTAATGGAGTGGATTAGAACACCCCACTGGTTGGAGGATTCAGACTTCATCCTACCGACCTGCCAGGTAAGTGCGTATGCCAGCAACCTTTGCCTCCAATTTATCACCTTGAACATGCACCTTTCAAGGCACCTTCAAACTATAACCCTGATGACATCAAATACAGAGTGCTGATATCTTTACAACTTAGTTACACTTTCTGATCAACCTTTAAAGCAGACTTTTAATGTGAGGCCCAATCTTGTCATTTTAGAGCTTCTACTAATTTACTCCCATGGCAGTTAGTGGATGAGAGTATTGACCCCAGCAAGTGGGACTCCACCAACATGGCAGTAGATACATCACCACATTGCTTGTCCACACATGTACGCCGCCTGATAGGTTCAAGCTGGAGACTTATTTAATTGAAATGGTCATTATATGCAATAAAATTTATGAAATGCTCCCTCTTGGAATGATTAGACATCAATTCAGTCAAGATTCTGTTCCCATCCTTATTGCTGCTTCCTTAAGATGATGCATGAGTACTTCTCTAAATGTGATTAGCTTGAGTTTTCACATCTTTAAAATGTAGATGGTAATACAGCCCTGTTGTGGGGATTAAATAGGAGGATGGGTGTAGAACATATTAAGATTATTTCTAGGTGCTCGGTAAATGGGAACTATTCATTTTATAAGCGTGCTTTAACAGCTAGTTATTACATAGCAATGTGTGAATGGGCTTACAAGGTCCTCACAGGTAAGTTGGTAAGTTAACTGACTTTTCATTCCATATTGATATTTCCGTTTCCCATGATGCTCAGCTATGGGAATACTAATTTTTTTTCTTTTGGTTAACTCAATGTTTTCACCTCAAATGACAGAGGATGTAGATATTTATGAGAAAAAGCCAAGCATAGGTAATAAATGAGTTCAAGATAAAAATAAAATAAGGTAGAACTTTATTGTTTTCCCAGCTACATGTCTTAGAAGTTCTAGAAACTAGAAAAAGCTAAATTCATAAGTTGCTAGGTTAGTTGGAGTAAAAAGGTGCCTCATTTCTGAATATGGCCTCTTAGGCGTAGAAGATGGCTGGATACAAGGGTAAAAAAGGGTGATAGCCCACTTGTTTGCTTCCAAAGAATTTATATATATAATCTGTACCTAGACGAAGAAATCATATGACTTCCATTTCATCTTTGAATAAAATAAAATAATATTTAAAAATTCTAAAAATATTTTCTATGGTAATAACATCACCCCACATTTCAAATACTATATAATGTTCATGTTATGTAACAATAAGGAGCATTTTGTGTATATGATAAATAAATGTATATCTATATTTAAAATAATATTTCTAATGAATTAAAACACACTTTTAGACATCCCCTCATGTATCCTCTCACTTTTTTGTATGGGAGGCAGAACAGATCAGTGCTTTTAAAGAGCTGGGAAATGCCTCGGTGTCCCTCCCATAAAACTTAGACTCAGTGACACCAAGGTCCTTCCCCTCTCCAGCACCGCCATTTCTCTACCCAAATGGAGACCACCTGAGCTGTGGTCATGCCCCAAGCCGCCGCGGGTGACAGGCCCTTCTTCTCAGCAGAACCTTTGAATTGCCACTCCCTTTTATTCACATACACTATGGCATATCATCACAGGATCAAAGTCACAAAGCCACTGATGGACAAGGGTGTTGCCTGCAGAAAGCAATCGTATTTTCAAACTATTGCTGGGATAATAATTTAATAACTGAAATGCTCTAAAACTTTTCAGCTTTTGCTTCATTTTTGTCCATGTCACCTAAAATAGGCATCTCACGGTGACTCGAGTATGCCATTCAAACTAGCCTCGTCCTCTATCTGTCTGCAGACATTTCTTGGGGGCCATGTGGATGTCTAGGGGCTGCTAGATTAAGATGAAGGTGGCCCTACCCTCAAGTAGTTTTCAGTTCAGTTGGAAAGATACATGGATGAATATTAACAATAAATTGGTGACAAATATGGGTTTGGTTGTTATAGGAGCCAGTGGTGGGTAGCATGGCAGAGGTATTGCCCAATAAATGCAGAAAGGATGAAATAAACTCATTAGCTGAAGGGGTTGATTTTGGGGTTGTGGGTTCTTCATTCAAAGAGCAAAAGCAGAGATTAAAAGGGTCTTATGCTGCTGAAAATAAGTTTAAAATAGCTTAAAACAAGGTAGTCCTCCAATATGTTAATTTTTGGGTTGACTGAATATAGCCTAAACCCTAAAATTATCAAAACCAAACTATTATCTATCTATCTATCTATCTATCTACCTATCTATCTATCTTTCTATCTATTATCTATCATCTATCTATCTATCATCTATCTATCTATCATCACAACATTTACATCTTTTGTGGGAAAAACATTTAGATAAGTAACCACTTCTAATGGCTATGAATCTGTAGCTGATTTAAATGACAGCTAATACATCTGTGCAGTGAAACTATAACAACTAATGTGCACCTTAAAGAAACAACTAGGGGCACATTGCAAAATCATACTCGATGACGTGTAATTGCTCCTAAACTAGTCCCAATTACCTTCAGGATAGTTCTGCACACTTGATGATGCATTTATATTCTATTCCTTTATATGATTAACCCCCCAAAATATTTTCATGCTTTTTCTAGAAGAAAAAAAATTGCTCTAGGTACACACACAAAATGAGAATGTATGCCAAATTTCTAGCTCATATAGACACAGAAATAGTAATGACACACATTCACATAGTCACACAGATAAATGTGCACAATATAAATACAGCATGAGCAACTCACAGAGATTCCTACAGAAAACCTGTTTGCCATTCAGTGTAACTCCATACTGGTATTTATTATTCATTTCCTTCACTCCCAGAACCAGAGGCACCTTTTGTAAGTTGTGGGACATGCCAGAGAAAGGCAGGAGGGATGGATCTGGCCAGCTCAAAGCCCGGCTCCCCACCTGTTTCCTGAGCCCACGGAGCAGCACAGCGGAGGGCCCCATCCCCACACATACCTGACTGAAGCACTGTCCGGCCCCTCGGGCTTGAGTGCTGCGGGCCGGGAGCTGCGCCGGCGCTGGCTCACCCAGGGCCAGGGTCTGGTTGCTATGGTAGCTGGCTGGATACTGGAAGGACCCTTCAGGTTTGGAATTGAGCTGAAGTGCACTCTGGGAGAGCAGGCTGGGCCCTGCATTGAAAGTCATTTAGAGCAGTAAGTGACAGCCTCAGTGAAGCAGAAATGACATGTATTATTTATTGAGAGTAGCCTAGAATTATCACACATGCATGATTCCAGCCATTTATGCTTTGAATTCTGAGAACTAAAATGACCATATAATTTGACTCCAGCTCCTAAATGAGATTTTTTTTTTTTGAGGTTTAGAAGTTCTCAAAAGAGTAGATTTTTTTCAAATGATCTCATCCTGACCTACATAGAGACATTTCTTGTGAGACAAATTAGTTAATCAAGCAGTTATTTTTGGACCAGACAATATCAGAAATATTTGAAATAATTTAAAAGTCTACCTTTTGGTGCATGTTAATTGTGTTAATATAATTGTGGTTCCTACTTAATTATTAGGATGCTAAAACACTCAAAACCTTCCAATCAGTCACTAACTCTATTGTGTAGTGATGTAATATGTCAATGCCTGAAGGATTGAGAGTTTAAAATATTAACAGCTCTTCCTGCACTGTAGAATTCACCCTGATCTCACATGATCTCTGATGGCTAGTAATCTGCCACCACAGCAGAGCACAGTAGAAAAGGGTGCACTCCGTTAAAAAGGCTGCCTTATGTGGCTGGTGGTGCAAGCGATGGAGAAGTGAGAATCAGTTCCTGACCTCAGTATTTAATTATACTTTGCATAAGAACCCGTGTTTTATTTTCTTGCATTCTATGTATGTGAGAGCCTTGAAAGAGTTCGCCCATTTTCTTTGGAAGCAAATTTTCTTTAATTAGATTACATCCTCACTTGGGAAATGAAAAGAAGTAGAGAGGAGTGTAAGGGTACTTGCCACTTTCCATTGTGTGCTGGGGGAGAAACAGGAGTAAGCAGAGTGTGCTGGGGGGAGGAGGGCCTGGCAACAGAGGTTTTCTCACGTTGTCCTAACCAAGTACAGAGTCGCTTCCTTTTTAATGGAAGGTGATTATATACACATAGGCTACGGCACAACCGTTATCCCACCCGTTAGCTCCCTCTTTGGCTGTGTTAAATAATAGTATCATTTTTGGTAAAGTGTAAGCAAATTTCAAGCCCCTTCTTTCTTTCTTTTTTAAGAATAGAACGTGCCTCTACATTTCAAACGAGACTGCAGCGTTGATGTGACATAAGCCTTATTTTGCACAGAAATAATGTGTCTGCTCTTAAAAAGCATTGAGGGGTTCATATAATTTTTGCCATTTAAGATCTTCCCCAGTCCTCTGATTCTCTGATGGAACTTCTACTAAACAATGAGAAAATAATTGTTCATCATTGGATACTGACTAATAAGCCAATTAACTAAAACAGGGAAGACTTGGTATTTTGGAATCTCTACAGCTTCTGGAAAAAGAGTCAAGCAACGAAATAAAAATGTTTCCTTCCAGCCCTAATTTCAATATGAAGGGCAAAACAAAAGTACAATTGTAATCCTTTTAGGAAACAGACTCCCAAGAAAACAGTATATACCAGATGGTGGAGTTTGCAATAGCCTGCAAAAAAAATCATTGAATCCATATACTGATGGTATTATAGACCTAATCACCAGATATACGATGTCTCTGTGGGAAGTGCATATTCTGAGAGTTTCATTCTGGATACCAGGAACATACTGTCCCCACTGCTAGAAACTGCCAGGCATGGTGACAGAGTCAAGGGGTGGTCTCTGGGGCCCAAGGGGTGGGCAGGCTGAGATATGGGCGAGCCTCTAGAAGGGAAGGGGGGCACCAACGAGGGCAGGGACAGGTGGGGACTGAGTGCTAAGAGGAGGAGAAAGAGGTAGGTGCTGGGAGAACAGTCACAATTTGTGGCCAACGGCTTCCCCCTTGGTCCCAACCCTCCTGAAAGGTGACAGCTCAATGGAGAACAGTGATCTATGGAGGAAGAGCAAAGGCCCTTCTTGGCTGGTGGTCACCATTCTATCGGACAATGTGTGGCTTCCCACTGAGACTGACGTGGGCAGTTTCTCTCAGGGCACTCTTCCCAAGCCGTGGACACATCCCCTCCCCCAGCAATCCATCTTCAGGGCAGTGCAAGTTGAAGCAGATACAACAGTGTGCAGACCTTTAGAAATGTCGATAAAATGGAATAAAATAAAATCTTTAATCTCATAGAGATAGTTTAACATAATCTATAAAACAAAAGAGTTGCATGTCCTATCTATTTGCATTTGAAAGAGATTGTGTGACTTTATTCTGATAAAGTTTATTACAGAGGTAGTTAGCAAGGCAATCAATTTTATGAATTCTGAATAGATTTATAAAATTACTTCCAGAAATCTACAAATGCTCTCCATGAAGGACCTTGAGGTGATAGTTTAAAGTCCCTTTTCAAAGGGATTTCAATGAAAAAATATGACTTATGTCCTCCTGAAATCCATGTCATGAAATTATCTGATCTGCTCATCTTTTATGGAATCAGTCATATATCTGATCAATACTCAACAAAAACACATCGAGATTCTCCATCTCATTAGTTTGTTCACACATCTCAATTATGCAACCTACAAGTACTCTGACAAAGGTTAAGTGCAACAATGAGCAATATATCACAATATTACAAAACCGACACATCGCCTGGCAAGGGCCAGTCAGAACAGTAGCCACAATACCGCATGCATTTTAGAATGAGTTTTCCATTGCTCACTAGGTTTCAAATCGACAGCATTTATTCATTCCACTTTTAGAAAGTATAGATAGATGAAAATATGAAAAAGTTTCAAATTATAAGACAATGCTTAATTACTTATAACAGAAGTAACATTAATATATAACTAGCACTTAATTAGCTTTATGTACATTACTGTGAATCGAGATATAAAATACCAATTTTCCAGAGATTTCAAAAGCATATATAGTTTTGCACTTTAAATCCTGATTTTCTTTCTTTTTTTTTTTTTTTTTCTAAAACGTATGGCTTTCTATCAAGTCTTGCTTGAGCTACTGGTGAAATTGGGCTGCAGTCCTGAGGATACAAAGTGGATCCACTGGGTGATGGGGGCAATGTGAGGGGATTTTGGGGAGTGGTGAGGAGGATAGGAAGATTAAGTCTTGAAATTCCAAGGGAAGTGGAATCTTGCTTTTGGGACAGTTAACTGCTTCAGAAGAAAGTGCAACTATGAGGAACAGTGGATCATGTCCTCTTAGGTCAGAGAAAGCAGAAGACGCTCTGGTATGTCTAATTCCAGGAAATTGACCCAAGGGTCAGTGACTTCTTCGGCCATTTTAAACCTTCCCCATCATGGGACAAAGCTGAGCTCAAGTATCGACTCAAAATGACTCAGGCCTGGAGGCCAGGAAGAGGAGGTAAAACCATTTTCTGATAAATTGGTAAAACTCAAAAGAGTATGTGTCACTGACACACTGGTTCCAACTGGACAGAGGGGACAAATTCCAAGGGAACTACAGAGCTAAGGATCCTGGAACCTGCCACTGATCCTGGAAAGACACCCGGAGCAAAGCTTCTTGAATGTAATACCAATATCTCAATATGTTTCCAAATACGTTGAATTGACTAGAGACCACATAGCAACCTGTGAGAAAAATCACCTTTGTATCTTTTTCCTTATTCTTAGAAGCATAAACAGAGGCATGGAGAGGTTAAGAGGTCAGCCAGACATACAGCTGGTAAAATCAGGATGAGACTTGGTCCTCATTTTCTATCCCCAAGTCCAGGAGCTGTTTTCATTTAACATCAAAACACTCTTTAGGTCATATACACACATGGACATTTTAAAGTTGAAACATTCTTCCCTAAGTAGAAGTCAATCAAGGAACCGCAGGCGTTGGTTGACGGAAGCTTGTGTTCTGTCCTCAGTGGGACAGAGATCAACCTCAGCAGGTGGGAAGGCTGCCATGTTTATTTTCTGTGCAAAAATTCAGACTCATTTATAGGTCGTATTAACATACACACTGCAATGTATAGACAGTTTCTTATCAAATGAACTAGATATTTTAGAATTTTCACGATCATGTCCACTCGTTTTGTTTGCACAGGTTCAAAGAGCCTTCATCTGGAATTGCTCATTCTTGCCTGCTTTAGCTGAACACCAGCCCCAGAATCCAGTCAACCTTAATTAAACTACATACTTTGTGATAACACGAAAAGGGCCACTGGCCTGCAACATGGCATTCCCTAGTCATGACTTAGGTCACCATCATGCCCCTGGAGTAGGTGGGTGGGTGTTGGAAAAATAATCCAGGGTTAGAATTCAGCAGTCCTGGGCTCTAGTCCACCTTCAGTTTATGAAAGCAAAGGTGATATGAAGGTGATGGTGATGGTGATGATGGTGATGGTTATGTTAGTGATAATGATGGTG
>NW_017731795.1:706542-758985 GCF_001890085.2 Hipposideros armiger
TGGTGGTGATGGTGATGATGATGGTGATGATGGTGGTGGTGGTGATGGTGATGATGGTGGTGGTGATGATGATGATGGTGATGATGGTGATGGTGATGATGATGCTAGTAATACCAGCTAACCTGTACTGAGCACTTACTACATTCTAGAGACTGTCCTGGGCAGTTTACATCTATTAACCCACTGCATCTTAACAAGACACCAATGAGGAGAACTTCGATCATCCTCATTTATGTTGACAGACCTGAAGGCCTCACTAACTGAGGCCACACAGTTGGTGGCGGGCCTGGGTGCAAGCAAGGCAGTCTGGCTTCAGAGTGTGTATTCTTAACTACATTTCCTTATTCTGTCTCTACAAATTTTAATCTCGGCAAAATTGAGCACCTAATGAGATAATGGATGTGCAAGTGCTTGGAAAAATATAAACTGCTGTACAAATGTCAGCTATTAGTATTATTATCTAATTATCTAATTACATAGCCACATGGTCTGATGATAAAACCTTGATTGGCATTCATTTGTCCTGCAAACCTTATTACAATACTGTCCCATATATCACTTAGTGCTTTCTTTCAACACCCCATGAGCTTTCATTTTACAAATGAGACATGCAAGGATAGATCATTATAGTGGTCTGCTTGAAATTTAAAGCAAAACCAAACAAAATTGAGTGTCAGAGAGAAGAGATGAGACAAAGAAGTTCTCTTTCTCCTAGCCTGAAATTCCTTTCTCTGTCAACCTCAAAACTCATTTTTAAACTTATAAAGTGTTGCTTAAATGGCACCTCCTCCATGCAGCCTGCCCTGATGTCTGGTTGTCCAGGGACAATTAACCCTTCCCCACCATGTCACCTTCACCCTCCAAACAGACCAGACTTGGAGGAATTTTAATTGTTTAACAGAGGGATTTCTGGACAGTATTACACATGTAGAAGGAGGGGAGTAGGATGAGAGCAGAGACTCTGAACACTTATGGTGAAGGCAGCAGGACGCTGTGTTGAGATGCTGGAGAGACTAGAATCAGGGCTTTTCTGCAGAGAAAGGTGGGCTGCAGTAACTGAAGAAATCTTAACTGGGGTGGTGGCTGCAGTAGGGTGGGAGAGAAAGGTTCACATGTAGGAGACATTTTAAAAGACAAGATCATGGGGACTTAGTGGCTGAGTGTGCAGAAGTGAAGGAAACCAAAAATGACTGGACACGCTTCACCTGACCACCGGAGGGATAATACTACCACCGACATGCCATGGGAGCCTGGGATTCTTCCAGAGGCAGAGCGCGTCCTTCCCAGCAGACAGGCCTGCCCTGTCATCATCACCTAACACCTGTTTCTACAAGTTTTAAGGTGATTTATGGGAGTTGCTAATTCTAGTCTGCTTTCGCTGAGCATCTGTCCCAGAACATAACAAATATTCACCAAATGAGTGTGGAAAAGCAGAAACTCCCATCAGGGGGCATTCCCAAGGAGAAGGTTGGCAGGGGTGTGTGTGTGTGTCGGGGGGTGACTCAGTGTTTGGGGGAAGGACGGGCTGAATTTTTAAATTACAGAATTAGAGGAGATGGTGGAAATATATGTGTGTAGTTAGAAAGGGACTCTGGGCTCGATTTTAATACTGGCTCTAATATAACCTGACAAACTTAATCTTTCTAGGTCTTAAATAATTCCCAAGACCAAAGTTTGATTATACAGAGGGTGCCAAAAAAATGTATACACATTTTAAGAAAGGATAAAACTGTATTAAAATTGTAATACTCACTATATACCGATAACAAAAGATGAATACAAGTTAATTATAATTTCACTTCTGCAATTCTAAGAGGTGCTCCAAGTGGTTATCACAGCATAATTTTAATACAGTTTTCTCCCTTCTTATACTGTGTATACGTTTTTTTGGCACCTTCTGTAAATGAACTCTTAGGACAAGGACGTGGCTACCTACTAATCAGTAGTGGAAGCTGAAGGAACATGAACAAAAGAAGGTCTCTAAGGGGTAGTTAAGTCACAATTTAATTCCAAAGGATCATTTTAACATTAAAATAAGTGTTATTAACAAGAATGCACTAAAATAGACAGCTACCAGAACCAGGCAATGTCTCCCACAGGCCCTCGGTGAATGTTTTGTGAGGCTGTTACAACAGGACAATCACAGGAATAATGAACACACAAGCTGCGATAGATGCAGTGAGGACTGGCCACCCGACAGAGGCTGCTCTGTTTAGATTTATATTTGTCAGGAAGTTGAGAAACATTCTTCGCGTGCTGTTAGGTGAAACTGATTCTTTCAAAAAGATATAAAATCTTATCTTTCTGTCTACCACGAAAACTAATGCCAACACGATTCACACACATCTGTAACTGACAGGGAATTTGCATTTATTTCCACTTTCCAGCTATCCAATTTGTGTGGAAGGTTAAGAACGATTTGAAGGTTAAGTATTATTTTATTTTAAATGAGAGTAAATTCTTAGAGTGAAATCAAATAAAGAGAAAGGGGAAACCTTTTTATAGAAAATGTAAAGTAAGAATAAACGAAAGAGGTGGTAGAAATTATATACATAGTACACACACACACACACACACACACAGAAGGACTGTGATAAATTACAAAATCAGTGAGAAAATTGCCAGTTATTTGTAAAATTATTGAATTGATTTAAATCAAGCTCAAAGCACTTTAGCATATCTAACTATAAAGTTCGCTTTATAGAGTAAAAATACTGACTTTTGTTTAAATTGCCCTACAAATCTGTTTCATTTAGAGCAGCGGTTTCTTCGTCACGGGTTCTGGATGAATCTGTCAATTCACAAACTTACTTGGAATAAGTAGCTAGTGCTGATAACTGGTTGTTTTCCCCTAATCTTCATTCGTAACACAAAAGCTCACAGGTACGAGTTTTGCTGAGGATTTCCCTGGAAATGCTGGTTCAGTCCGTCTACCACGTCCCCAAAGGTTTGTGATTCAAGGAAGCTTAGCGTGATGTGGTCATTCTATGGGCAGCTGTGTTTTTAAACTTCCTTTCTAAGTCTCTATCTCCAGAATATCAATATCATAAATGTATAATGGTTTCTGTGAAAATGAACACTAATGGTCCCAGGAATACAGAAATACTCATTTAGTATTTAAACTGATTTAGATTCAACCGATGTTACTGTCTTAATTAGCATGCTTTTCCAAGTTTGGCTGTACATGGAATATTGTACACTCAGCCATAACTGTTTCTTTACATCTGTATACAATGGAAGGATATGAACAAAATGACACTGATCACAAAAAAAACCACAAAACCTTCAAATGTAGAACTTTAGTTTCAAATGTACAGCTCAAGAACGTTTTTGTGTGTGGCATTTTACATGATGCTATAGTCACAGAATGGTTATTTTTTATAGTTCACACCAATATCCGAGTATTTCCTTGTAAAGGTTTATCTTCAGATTATTTACCAATAAAACAATTAATGTAGCACAAAGTCAAGAAAAGCATTATGTATATTTATAAGTTAATAGCCAAAAGATAATGGATTTGTGTTTTTCATTATCAATAATTGTGAAAAGAAATGAAAACGAATACAAATCAGTTTAGAAGAAAACAAAATTTAACAGCTAAATCCTGAAAACACTATAATTTATTTATGAAATTTTACTGGCTTAAAGAACCAGCTTTTGACCTGCCAGAAACCACAGGCTTTGCTTGTGTGTGGCTGGCATGTGCTTTTTGCTCAGGTCCCCGATTCTGGGTGGTGAGCACACAATGGGATATATAGACAATGTATTATAAAACTGTACACTTGAAACCTATGGAGTTTTACTAACCATTGTCACCCCAATAAATTTAATTTAAAAAAAGAAAAAAAAAACCTTTTCAGAGGAGTTCTGGACCCTTTGATCATTTTCTTAAAACTACAGCAGTTCTCAAACTTTAATGGCATATCCCTTTCATACTCTTAAAAATGACTGAAGACCTGAAAAGCTTTGATTTATATGGGTGATATAGAATGCTATTTACTGCATTAAAGCTGGGAAACATTTAAAGCAGGATACATTGACCACGTTCAATGAGCCATAAGCGCCAAGATGCTATCACCTGGTGTAGCCTCTGGAAGGCTCCGCGGAACTCTAGCTGTGTGAGAAGGAGCATGGAATGGCCAGTAACGCCGTAGGGTTAATGTGGAAACCGGTGCCTTTGCAGGGTCCCTGTAAAGGTCTCGGGGACCCCCAGGACTCCCACGTACATTTTGAGAAACCCACTCTACCGTTTACTGGCTTTGTCATTGCTTGTAGCGATTATCTGCCTGGCCTTGTAGGGTTTAGACTGATTGATTGCAACCTTTTCTGACTAGAATGTAAATACCATAAGGGCGGGCTGTCTGTTGGTGTTAATAAGTGCTGAATACATACATTTAAAAAATAAACAGCTGTCACACTTACCTGTGCCTACAATGATGCAATGAAAACCCAGTATGTGACTATTCGATTCCATCAGTTGCTATTGAAGTGACTTAGGATTTGATCAGTGGCAGTTCTCATGTTTTAACTCCTGAGTGAGTCTCACAAGACATCTCCATAAGGTGCTACCTGGAGACCCCTTCCTCTTGCTGTCCTTGGGGAAAAAGTCTGTTCTTCTGACTTTTTTTTTTCTTCTTTCTTTACTTTTTCTCGTGCTCATGCCAGTTCTGATACTGTCCTTGCTTTCACCAGCTTACACTTGATCCTCATATTAAAGTTTTGGTCACCTATGGTGCTGTGATGGTTTCAAAATTATAATTTTATTCTTATTAGAAATTTCTAGCACTCTCCAACTTTGTGCTTGAGCCCAGGAGACCGTGGGGACACAGGCGAGAGTGATGTTTCTAATGAGAACTGCATTGTTCTCTCTCTTTCAGGGAACACATAGGGACATTTGGTACTTTATGTCTTTGCCTATCCCTCAATTTCTAGGTTTGCCTCTGAGCTGGTGACCTCTTTAGAGAAGGTATAACATGTTTCTTAAACATCTATGTGATAGAAAGATATCAAAGGAAAAGAAATTGAACATTAGCTGAAAAATAGGTAGAGATAGTATCTGGAACGGAAGATAACTGGAGCACCCTGGAGGATACACTATGACCTGTGTGACACCTGGGTGTTTGTCCTTGACTTCTGCTCACACCTTCTGTTTCTTCCACTGCTAATGTCCCATTGGCTCTATGTCACCAAAGGTAGTGGGGGAAGTGATTTTGGAAAGAAAACAAATGGATGCATTTAGTATCTAAAGACAAGTTTCGACTTGGAACCATGAGAAACTTCTGGAAAGGAGACTATCTCATTTGTATTTCAGAACGTGGACCAAAAGGCATATGAGGAAGAGATTTCACAGGGAACGAATAATCTAAAGATGAACTCCACTAACTTGAATAAATGCATTTCCAGGAAAGGACTTGGGGTCTCCAGAGTTCAGGTGACAGTCCTCAACCACTGGTGAAGCGAGGGGAGCAGGAGGACACAGTCCAGGTCTTCTGGCTCCAGGCAGGATGGGCTACCTTGTACCCTCACCCGAGGCTCTCCGCCCTCTCCAACCAACTGAGGACCTGGCTGCCTCCATAACAGAACATCAAGCAAAGCGGGCCTCTTTCCCTGAGCACGACTTCAATACTGTGTGTCACTCGATTAATACAGTTCTCATTTCCATTTGTTCAATTATTATAAAAACCTGACACTCCTAAACCACTTCTGCATCCTTTGGGGCCATACTTACCAGGGATTATGAAAATATTCACGTCACAAGGACGTCTCTCACCTTTATTATTACTGTGTTAGAAAACATGGACTTATATTTTGAAGCATTTTAATTAACAATCTGATCTTTCGACAATCTTCTCACCACACAGAATTAAGTGTATTCACAATAACTAAATAAAAATGACTGACTATAAATCAACAGTAAATAATATATCCACCTCTGTCAAACTATGATTATTCTATATGGCTTCCATCTGCTCAGAATGGTACCTCATATGATTGAGTCTTGATTTTTAAAAATATATTCTGATTTTAAAACTCAGAATAAGAGAACACCCCCTCCTTGCTTTGCCATAACATTCAGGCTATATGAAGCTCCTAAGATTTTCTTCCTAATATTTTCTAGAATATGGTGGAACTTCAATTTGTCAATATGCTACAGAAAGAAAGAATTGCTGTTTCAAAATATAATATTTAAACAAATTAATCTCTATAAACATACGCCCTTTTCTCCCGAGTTGTCCATTCTATTTCTGATTTTGACTGACAAATATTTTTGTTACATTTTGGCTAAGATATAATCACCCTTATCTCTGAGTTTATCTCTCCCCAGATGCATGGATTAAATATGGCGCTTGGTCCCCAGCAGTTTGGGTTAAGCTGTACATTTTGTGAGACACTAATTGCCCCAAGCTTCTGACAGTGACTTTTTTTTTCCCCCAGCAAAACAACAGATACTCTCCTAGTGACTCTGTGACACATATTTGTTAGAATTGAAATTACACAGCCGGCAGTCATGAAATAGTAGCGGGTGGCAAAGGTTGTATACATGATTTGCATATTGTTTAGGAAAGCATTTTCTAAAAAAAATTCCGAGTGTTAGGAAACTCTGGTGGCTGCATGGCACTATAATCAGTACAGCAGAGCAGTTACTGCCGGCCTCAGGGACAAGAAGATGGGTTCACTAGGATTCAAATTTTATTTTAATCAGACCTTGGAAAGAAAAATAACAAAAGCTTTTAAATACCACAAATTAAGTACAGTGTGCTTAGGGTTTAAGATTGGTTGCCAGTTTGAACTTTTTCAAGCTGGTTTAGACTGTATGGAGTATTTAGTCTTTGTTGAATTAGCACTAAGAGACTGGCTCTCAAGGGCAGGGTGCCAGGTCCAATTTAGCACTGGTTATTTCATATCTGTTCTAGCGAATGAATCCATTGATTGAATAATCAAAAAATGAAGAGACTAGCAGAATCTGATGGGCTTGTGCTAATTACATGAATTGTGTCAAAGAGCCACGACGTGTGTACGCGTTAAGTTTACGTATCAAGAATATAAACATGGTAGATTGTTCCAGTATTTAGTAGAATGCTGTGCTGGTTATTCTCCTTCTCCCTATAGTCATTCTCTGCCCTTTTCCACACATAGAGGCTATCACAAGGGTCCCTCGGCATTTGTTTTATGAATGGATTTGGCCAGTGGGGGGGCCGAGAAGGACTTGAGAAGGTGGAGGAGAGAGAGAGGTTAGGATATTTATTCCTCTTCTCCTGCCGTGCCTCTTGAATCTGCTGGTACTATTGCAGTCCCAGCGTTTCCTACAGGACTCAGGGTAGCCAGGCTTCTGTCTGTTGCCACTCCCTGAATACCTCGGCAGGCACTGTTTGCTCCCTTAATCTTGCCCACTCCTTTGTAAATAGTAACTGAATTCAATTCTCTTCAGTTAAACTCTTTTGAGTATAATCTATTTCCCATCTGAACCCTGCTACAGATACAAGCAGGAATTGTATTAGCAATAATTGATCCCCCAAATAAGAGTTACATACTCAACATTTAAAAATTAATTTCCTAAGTTTTACTCAATTAATTCAATCTCAAAATGACTCTGAAAATGTTAAGAACAAATAAGTGTTTCACATCCTTTAGCATAAAACTTTTGGGTGACATTTTCATCACCTGTTGCTTTTTTTGTTTTGTGTGTGTGTTGTTGTTGTTGTTGTTTGTTTGTTTTGCTTTATTTTCTTCCCTACCTTCAAACAAGGAAGCATGGGCCTACAAAAAGAACAATTAACTAAAATCCTAGGAGTCTTCAGATAGATAACTCAGTACATAATAACATAACTAAAATTTCTGAAAAACAAAACTTCAGCCGTTAGCAATTTTGATTCAATAGATCCAGAAGTCAGTTTCTTAATTAATGTGATCATATTTTTTATTATTTAATTTTAATTTTACTGGATTATTATCAAAGACTGTGGCCTTCCTATACCTTTGAATTTTTAGGATTGTTTTTACCAAGCAGCTGATCAATTTTGGTAAATATTCCTTGACACATATAACAAATGTATATTATCATTCAACAAATGTAACTTTTTAAATTAATTTAATGCATTAATCTGTTAATTATGTATTCCAACTTTCTGTGCCTTTTTCTTCTAGGACTAGTCTGATTCTGATAAACATGCATTGAAATATTCACAATAGTTTTCATCAACGTCTTTCATTTTTAATATTTTTTTGTTTTGATAGTCAGATGCTATATAGTTTGGTGCATACATGTTCACTAGATTTTAGTGTGAGTTTATCACATCTTCACAAGTTATTCTCACTGTACAATTTCTCTTTGACCACGCCTTTTCCTTCTGCAGGAAATTCCACTTCATCTCACATCTCCTCCCCAACCCCACCCTTTGTGGGTTTTTTTGTATTTGCTGTCACTACTACGTCTATTCCTTTAATTTCAACATTTGCTTCATTACTATTAATGTGTCTCATAAATACCATATCACCATTTTGTCCTTGTTTATTACAAATTGGAATTTTTATTCTTGTTAAAGAAGAATCCAGTGTGCTTACATGTAGTGCTAGTTTGATAGAGTTGATGTACCTCTTTTTAATTGGTTTGCCTCTTTTTACTCTCCCTGTTTTCTCACCTTCCATGTATTAAAGGTTGTCCCTTATCTTAAACTCATAATAAAATGTTTGTCTATTATGTTGAAAAATCAGATATCCAATATTGCCCTCCATCCCAAGACATACTATTTTATCTCTGCTTTACTGCTCTCTAATAAAGTGAGTATGTGTACCTCAATATTAATTAAATATAGTTGTAATTACAACTACCTCTACAAGAGAAATATATTTATTGGCTCAGAGAGAAGATAATTGTACATTTTATGTAACAATCCTGCATTTTAAAATATAAAATACTGAGAACAAGAATAATACAAATCATGCATCTTACTTTAGCAGTTTTATTGAGGAGATGCATATGGGTTTAAATAAATCTGGGTATTCATGATGATGTTATACTAAGGATAGTGGTATATTATAAAGATTATAAAGAAGATAAATTAATATGTAAATTAAATGGTTTCAAGATCAGTACACTATTATATTCTTAAGTCTTCCTTTTCTACAGCAAACTTTGATGAGCATTCAAGGAAATTATTATTTTTTTAATTAAGGAATAAAATACTCCACTGATTTCTAATGTAGAAATGATCACAGTAACATATGTTTTAATGATTTAATTTTTTGCTTTTTGTGGGATTTTATTAAAATAAGTAGAGAGAATTTTATGATTTGTTAAAGTGATGCTTGTTTCAATTCATAGCACTTTTATTTTTAAGTCTCAATCACTCTGGTTGAAAAATATGTAATTAAATAGAGGTAAAGAAGTCTGTAAGTACTCTATTGAGATTAACAATGCAATGTAAGATAACTAACTATAGAAACGTAAGAAGTTATTGCATAGTACTATAGCAGAGCACTAAATAGTTCTGCATATATTACATAATTTTTTTTTCTATTTTGTTGTATTATTTCTGTACTATTCAAAATCCCTACCAACAATAATTTCTATGAGTAAAGCATTGTCAATTAATTTTAAAGCAGACACTGTGTTAATTAAACACATATATAATGAATGCATACAATGTGCTGGTCTAGATGACAAAAAGAATATCGCGTTGGTGAGAATCACCAATTATAACTGGTGAGAAACCTAGATGCTAATTAGTGACTTAGGAGAGCTTATCATCTAGCGTGGGCTGGGGTGCGGTAATGTGGGAAGGAAGAAGACAGTGGAGTGAAATGGATAGAACAAGTATAAACATATCTTGAAGTTCTATTAGATATGTCTCATGATACTAATTATATTAGAAAAAAATAATGGCAAAATACGCTTATGTTTTAATTGTCTTCAAGCATAACGGTCATTTGACTTACTTTCACTTGTTGAATAATCCTGTGGGTCAAGTATTCCCGATTCCTGTAGTGACCTAATACAGGAGTCCACCAGCTCCAGACCTGTTGTGAGTTCATCTTCGATATCTTTCTGACCGTCTGAAACACAATGTTTTAAAGTGATAAAGAAACCCTTGAAATGTTACTATTAAAGCTTAAGGCTATCATGTAAAAATCAAGAGTATCCTAACCAAAGGTACTACCACTATGAAGTTCTCATTGGGTATCATATTGTATTCCTTCGTCAACCAGTATTAAAAGTTAAGGCCAGCCAATTCAAGGTGTCCGTGAAGAACATAAAGTGACAAGGGAACTGGATGAACTTAATTCCCATGACACTGTAATCTGTCATAACAACCTCATTGAATTTTAGTCTCATGGTACTGTCATATTCGTTTTTTTAAGTCTCTTTCTAAAGTTCACAAGAAAATAAATCAATAGAGATACACGTAAAAGGAAACGTGTGTATCAAGAAGCTATACTTTACCTTGAGATTGCCAGTGAAACTGCTCTTCTGCCGAACTGTAAAATAAAGAGAATACACAGGTTATCAGGCATCAGTTAGAAACGCAAGGACCCTGGACTATAAGACACAAAGGCTCATTAGGGCAGTGATGGTGACTACAGAACGTCCTTTAATTTCTTATTGAGAAAAGGGATCCCATTTTGACACAATCTTAACTTTAATCCCTTTGCTGTATATACCCCTTTTAATTCACAGGTATTAGCACGTTAAGATGGACATTGTCCAGTAATTTTCAGAACAGCTCATTTTTTACAAAGCCCGACCTAAAATAGTTTCTACTTACATTCAGTTCTACCCAATTTGAGTTCTTTTAAAATACAAGTCTGAAGAGTCTCGTGTAAACTTTGTAAGATAGTCTAAGAAAGAAAGAAATAGCTTTCTTCTTTTTCATTATAAAAAAGATAAAATAAACCATACATTCTTCTAGACATATCATATGAGCAGTTCCTCTCAGATCATTATTATAGTTTAAATTAAGTAATTTAAAAAATTATAACACTTTACCACCACTTGAATATACAGGTCCCAAATTCTCACTTGACAAATTCATCTTATAAAATGACCCCAGGAGAAAGAGCTGTTCATATAAAGGACATGCCAAAGATATTGTACAGACTGCATCTATGTAGGCAACCCAGATTCATTTTAAATGATGTATTAAATATATCAATTTAAAATTTCTAACTATAAACAACTCTTGTTATATATGCAAAATTTCTGACATGCCCCTTTTTACATGTCAATAATTGAGACATCTAGATGCTAATTACTGACAGGCATCATTTTGAGGATGATTTTCTACACGTATTTCACTACATCTTCTACTCTGCTCAAGCAGCTTCTATGAATAGCTCATCAGCTTCACAGCAGCAAGTGGGGTTTAGAACTTTAATCTGTAGCTTGGAGATGGCTGCTGAATACATCTGCGGGGGGAAAAGGGAATTCTGGTATAAATCAGTGTTCCGAAAAGCCATGAGTGATATAAATGAACACGAGAGTAGTCCCTCAGGAGACATATGACTTTTATAGGGTACCTTTCTCTGCAGCCAATCCATTTTAGCAAACTGGAAAATGGTTTTACAATGATGTGAGCTGCAGACAGTAGATACACGAAATGATAACATTACAAATTCAGTTCAATGCGACTTTTTCTTGCATCGAAAAGATGTGATGTTATATAGCAGTGACATCTAACTACAAAGTTTAACACAACAGAAATGTAATCCTATAATCCATATTTTCAAAATTGTATACTCACTAAGGGGCATTAATATAGAAGTAGAAAATGTTTTCGTATTTGTACTAGGTGGGGTGATAGCCCTCTCCCCAAAAAGATGTATCCACGTGAGAGTCCTAGAAATTAAAAATCCTTACAGGAAAAAGCATTTTGTAGATGTAGTTATGTTAAGGACACTCAGATGAGATAGTCCCAAATCCAATGACACGTGTCCTTATAAGACAGACGAGGAGAGACACAGCGGAGGAGGCCGTGTAAAGATGGCAGCAGAGGCTGGCGTTACGCAGCCACAAGCCAGAAGACGTCAGGAAGGAGCCTCCCCTCAAGCCTTCATGGGGATCACAGTCCTGCCGACATACCTTGATTTTGAACTTTTGGCCCCCAAAACTGTGAAATAATACGTTTCTTTTGTTTCAGGCCACTCAGTTGTGGCAGTCTGTTATGGCAGCCCCAGGAAGCTGATACAATATTTTTCTGATACAATAAAACTGTTCCGTTTTATCCTGCATGATGTACTGCTGTCTTTATGCTGCTGCATTCATTCTATGAGCACAGCTCTTGACTAAGTACTTACTGTATACCAGGGCTCTGCTAATTCCCAACAACCACAAGTCTCTTTTGGTAGATGGGGAATAGCAGGCTTATTGATACTAAATAACTTGACCACACGGATCAAAAGGAACTCCACAGGGCTTTAAGTTAATCCGTCTAACTCCACAGGTCATATCCCTAACTCATAACCTAAAGCCATGGAGGGAAACACACTCACATGCTCCCCCCTGAAGCACCGGGAGTGAACAAGTCACTGGAAGGTTCTCCCCGGGCTCATCAAAGCCCCGCCTTCCTTTCCTTGTAGGCGTTTTGAAGACCACAGGTTCCCGCCCCTTGCACAGAGATGGGGTCCTGTGAAAGTCTGTGAGAGGAAAGCACAAATGCCACCTCCTGTCCCAAGCACAGAAGGGCTGGCATACAATTCTCAGGCTCTCTTTCCTTGTTAAGCCCTGTGCTGAGATGAGTCCCTGAGTAACCATGTGGAGGGAACAGTCCTGACAACCAAAGAAGACAAAGCATGAGTGAGACAGAAACCTCTGTCGTGTTAAAACCCTGATATTGGAGGGTTGTTTCTGTAAAATAAGCGTCACAGTAAATAACTCAGAAATGTGTCATTATTCGAGTTCATAGGCCTTTCCTGCCCCTCGCTCGTCATTTTCACGGGACAGAGCTGGGAGGTGTCTTGGTGACTCTGGCACAAATCAGGTGGCGTCACACCTTCTACCCATCCTTCGTGATTTGGCCCGTCATCTATGATAATGGGGGATTTCATGCGTAGGACTACACATTGCAACGATTACATAATATTTACTATCTGTTCATCTCTTTCAAAACTGTGTCTATTTTATGATGCAGCCAGAGCAGGAAAAAGCATTTTTTGTTACAATTGCAAGAATACCATAAGCAGTGAGTATGAAACTATCTTGTCAAAGCAGAGATGCCTTCCTTTTGGGCACACACAATATTAATCACTTAAATGGTTTCCTGATTCCTGCAGCACAGTTAAGATGCATTAAAAGTATGAATGGTCACAGAAAACAGAAGTCCCAAGAGGAACCCGGTTTGAATTTCATTTCCTTTGAGTGCACACTGTACTCTGTCTGTTAGGGGATTCTATGCAATTGCATATTTTATGCACTTGATTCCTTCTCTTACAAATTGCTGTAAGGAGAACGATTTTTAAGAAAGAAAACAGGCTGTTTATTCATTCAGTTAACACGGGTCATGCCTGTGTCTCTGACACTCTAATTCAGGTGTTTAGGAATTACTCGTGGCGAACTTTCTTCCAGTTACGTCATTCAATTCAATATAATGTAAAAGTCATCTGTGAAGTTGCTGTAACTACAAGTATGTTCAATTTCAGGAAATAAAGTTGTTTTTTACTTCCAAAATGCTGTTTCTTAAAATACAAATCATCCTAAAGAAAAATATAAATGTAATTTAGATCATTCCCTCGGTATGTAACCATAACTATGTGTAACTTCCAGAATCCAATTATTGTGAGAAAAATACACAACAAAGACCATCATAAGTAGCATTAACCTTTAAACATATCCCTAAATATGTACATAAGCCAGTGATGCTAGGAAAGAGTTTTAAAAACAATATATTCAAAGCACCAATTTTAGTAGCTAGCACTTACAGAGCTCTCACTGTATACCAGGCAACATTCTAACTGATATATAGTTAATCTTCATGCTAAAGCTTTTAAGAGAAGTTATACAATCCCATTTTACAGGTAATGAAACTGAGGTAAAAAGAGGCTAAGGAAAGTGCTGGAGGCCCCACAGCCAGCAAGCAGTAGAGCCACGGTGATGACCCTGGACATCTGGTTCTAGAGGTCGCTTTCTGAACTGCCATTCAACGCACACATTTGGCTGCATCAAAATTAAATTCCTATGTGATAAAACCAGAAACATAAGCTAAGCTGACAAACAAGCCACATCCTGGGAGAACACATCTGCAATGCATATAATTTACAAAACATATAAATAACTCCTACAAACCAGTAAGCTAGAGATTTAAAAAATCAAATAGAAGAGAAGTCAACACATATATGTACAGCTCAGGCATAGCAGAAAAATCAAGAATGCACGGCTACTGAACACATTAAAAGATACTCAACTCTGTTAGGAATTAGAGGAATAAAAATAGACACAAGATACTGTATACTGTATACTCTGTATACTCTACAGGCTTTGCAACAATTAGAAAGTCTGACGGTACTCAGTGTTGGGGAGGAGACGGGAAGATAAGAGATCTCATACACTGCACATGTGTGAATCAGTTAGTGAAGCACTTGGGCCAGCTATGAGGTGATACCTGTTACCTCCTAGCTGTGCTCCTAGTTAGAGCCTTTAGGGAGCCCACACACCTGTGCTCGGGAGACTTGATGCCTACATGTCCGCAGTAGCAAAACGATGGAAGCAGCCCAAGCGATCAGCAATAGGGGAATGAACAATCACAGGAACAGGATTCTGTATCATATGTGACACACATATGGATTAAATACTGTTCATCAGTTGAAAGAAATTAGCCAGATACATACGTATCAACATGGTAGTTCTCGAAAACAAAATATAGAGTGGAAAATGCAAATTGCACCTAAGAAATACATTGCGTAATCCCAATAATGGGAATTTTAAAAACATTGACTAAACAACATTTTATACACACACATAAGCTATATATAAAAGTGCAGGGAGTTTTCTTAGATGAGGAAAAGACAAAGTTATTATACTATAGCTATTCTGTTATGAACTTGCTCAAATGTATTTTCTTATTTCCTTTTTCAACTTTTTGATGCCCAAAGCATCGGTCTTAACACTGTATCATGTGGTGTATCATTGTTCACAATATCTTTCAAATTGAAATAAAGGTAAGGAACTGTGAATTTTTTGTTAGTTTGCTTTCAGATTAGGCAATACACCTAAAACATAAGCCAGAGTATCTATTGTGCAATAAATTGCTTCAGTACTGCCATTCGATTCTAGCCTACAGGAACAAAGGGCTTTTATAGTTACGATGTCCGCCTGACCCCAAAATGTATTCTGATATAAAGCACTTTTTAGTGTATAGTTTTGCTTGCAGCCACATCACCAGAATAGGTATTGGAAGAAAACTGAAATGACCTTGGTCAAAAGTCCTAAATACTGTGGAAATGTAACAGATCCAGTAACAACGGTGAGAAGTGGCGCCCCACGGAGCTTTGTAACTGGCTGCTATCACCCCTGTACATGAGCGCACAGTATCCAGTCCTTATTAGTGTGGGTCAGTGAGTGACCCCATTTCTTCCAGGTCTTTCTGAGCATCTGATTTGCCTTCAGCCTACTGCCTGTGGTTTCTCTTCGTGTCTGTGCTATATTCTTAAATGAATGTTCTAAAACTTCTGCCACCAAGTTTGAATGTTTGTTTCTTTCTTAGAACACACATCTTTCTGCTTTGACTATTTTCATCAAAAGTATAATTTTACAGCGATTATAAAAGCATTTAGAGGGCTGAATGGAGAGCGATGGTACAAAGCTCCTGAACGAGGTGGCCGAGGCGAAGCGTGTGGGCTTGAAAGCCAGACTGGCGACCGGAGCACCGTGCCACTGCTGTCAATCCAGGTCCCTTTGGGAAGCTATTTACACTCTCGCGTCCTAAATGAAGACATTTAGAGGCTTAAATAAGTTAGCTTTTATCAAGTGACTTCCATACAAGGTGATCAGGGCCTGACACACCTTGTCCAAGCACAGAATTGCTTCCTATCCTCTTACACATCATTAAATGGTTTATGTGGCTTCCAGATTCTGGCTTATTCTAATCTAGTTCATCCCTTGGAGTCCCCTCAGGCCATGGTGGGAGGGTCAAATGGGGACAGATGTGGGGAAATTGGAACAGTGGACCTTAAGAAAATACCCAAAAAGTAAGGGGGGAAGGGGGTGGTAGATGAGGGTAAAGGATCAAATATATGGTGATGGAAGGAGAACCAACTCTGGGTGGTGAACACACTATGTGATATATCGATGATGTATTACAGGATTGTACACCTGAAACCTATGTAACTTTACTAACCACTGTCTCCCCAATAAACTTTAATATATATATTAAATATATAATATATATATATATATATATATATATATATATATATATATAGAGAGAGAGAGAGAGAGAGAGAGAGAGAGAGAGAGAGAAAGAAAATACCCAGGCATGGTGGTGTCTCTGGCTAGGCTGTCGGTCACAATCAGTCCGGGAGAAAATGGTAAAATAAAGTCACCACAAACTCATGGTGAGTACTCATGGTGGCTGTTGATACACAGAGCAGAGAGACGCAGAGCTAGCTCACCGTCACTTTGCATCCAATAAGGGCATGGGTAAGAAAGTTCACAGAACCGGAGGGTCACTCACGAAGGGGTGTGTTCAAGGCGCTACCTCACACAGGGCCACATCAGTTACTCTCTCTAAGCCTCAGTTTCCCCATTTTATAAACAGGAATATTACTAGAATTTCCCCCAGAGAGATTGAGAAAGTCAGGCACGTAATGTATGTAAACCCATACAACAGTGCTGGGAACATAGGAGGCATTAAAGAAAAAAAAAAGTAAGCTAAGATTATCACGAGACAAACAGACCCTGAGAGAGCACAGCCAGCTCACGGAACTGAAAGTCCAGTAGGTCAACAATACGGAATTCAACCTGTCTACGTTTGGGGGCCAGTAAACATTATCACACAAAGATGTTGTAGGCCTTTCAGAATTTAAATTATCTTTTTTCCCCCCACACTAAACTGGGAAAGTAAAAAAAGGCAGTCTGTTATTTCCAGAGAAAGATGATTTGCTTTTAGAGCATAAGTTTTCCAACCAGTCCCGCACAGGAAGCTTCTGGCAGCTGCTACTGCGCTTGCCTCACTAAAACCTTAAAGACACCTGCTGTTTTCAAAGCCTTGGAAGAAAATAAATCAGGCTGCAATTGCCATTATTAATTTCCCTTTTAGTTTGAGGCAGAGGAAATTCATATTCTAAACCAATTTTGTTGCGGCTGGAGACTGACAAATCATCCAGGCAACGATACCCCAAAGCGGTCTGGCTCCCACAGCCTGGATACACAGGGTCCCAGCAGCGTCCATCACCAGGGCCACCACACTGTCAGGCCAGTGAGCTGGCCAGCTAGAGCCGCACAGGGAAAACGGACATGAACTCTGTTCTTTTTGGGTTCCTTCAATAGACAGACTCCAGCCTCTCGCAAACACAAAGAAACAACCAAAGTGTCCTTCGATAGATGACTGGATAAAGAAGATGTGGTACATATACACAATGGAATACTATTCTGCCATAAGAAAAGATGAAATAGTGCCATTCGCGACATCATGGATGGATCTTGAGATTATTATGCTGAGTGAAATAAGTCAGACAGAAAAAGCTGAGAACCATATGATTTCACTCATGTGTGGGATATAAAACTGAAAGCAACAAAGGAACAAGACAAACAAATAAACAAAAACTCATAGACACAGATAACAGTTTAATAGTTACCAGAAGGTAAGGAGGAGGGGGGTGGTAGTCAAATATATGGTGATGGAAGGAGATTTGACTTTGGGTGAGGAGCACACAATATGATATATAGGTAGTGTATTACAGAATTATACACTTGAAACTTATGTAATTTCACTAACCATTGTCTCCCCAATAAATTTAATAAAAAAAAAGTTTTAAAGGAAAAAAAAAAAAGAATTACGGCTGGGCTCAATCACCTAAGTGTGCCGTCTACACAAAACCACGGGAAAAAACATGCATTCAAGTTTCTCTTCTGCAAAGGCTTCTACAGTTTTGGAGTTGATTGCACTTACATTACAAGAGTCATATTATACATAAAATTCAATATCAGGAGAAGGAACAAATGGTGAATTATGAACTAGGAAATTCTCATGTTATGTCTACCTCCATGGTTATCTGGGAGACTTCTTACATATGGGCTAGGTATTATTTGTTTAAAATGCTTATACTATAACACACCAGAATTTTACAGTAGTTGAAGCAACATTTCTGACTGCCAGCCACATCAGACAATAAAGTACCACAATCTCTTCGTCTGTGAGCATCCCATAAACGGAAATGTGGTTAATTTACAATTGCAGATGACCAGGGATACTGTTCATCAGTTGGTTCTGAGAGCTTACAATATTCTGAAATGCCTTCAAATGATCAAAAATTGCATAGCTTGTGTGGTTTATGTGCTAAATGAATTCCACACTGTTATGTTAATAATCTTCACCGGTGTTCACTGCAACTCACTGTTAGACCTTTGATTAACTTGAAGGCTTCATACACGGACCCTGAGATGGGAAGAGAACTAGTGTGCGTTGCAGTCTGATCATTTGCAGCTGACGTCTGAGCAGGAGAGAGTAGCTGGTGTGTGTGCTGACAGAGGTGGCACCTGTATCAACCTTCTCAGGTGTTCCAGCTTTCAGTGTTTCGTATTCCATGTCCCAGAATTGTCCCCGTTGTTACGGTCCTCTCAGTGACGGGAACTCCTTAATCTTGGGGACATCTCTGAGCAAAAGGAGATGTCAAGTTTATGTTTTCCCTGCTTCTTGTGATTGTGTGTGTGTGTGAATATGCATGAGTGTACCTCATTCTTCTGTTCCCCTAAAACACACAGATTTATTCACAGCTTTTCTTTCACCTGCTCGTGTTTCATAAGTGTGTTGTCTGTTACGGGTATGTCAAACTCTGCATATTCAATTTGACTGAAATTGATAC
This sequence comes from Hipposideros armiger, assembly GCF_001890085.2. Taxonomy (NCBI): domain Eukaryota; kingdom Metazoa; phylum Chordata; class Mammalia; order Chiroptera; family Hipposideridae; genus Hipposideros; species Hipposideros armiger. The sequence goes on from NW_017731795.1 coordinate 725,554, forward strand.
GATTTTATTAATATACGTGAAATGAACACCTCTTAGATATTGAATGGAAATTTATGCAAATAACCATTGCCTGTTTCACAGGAAAGAGAAAACTGGATCTTTTGTTTTGTGACTGAGCTTCAATGGATGAATTATAAAAATAAATTTCAAATTTCCATGTCCTTATACAGCAGACACCATGTACTATTCATAAATAACTCTGGTGGTATTATAGGTCTTTACTTTCTTATGAGCAATAGTGATTTTTTTTAACAACTTGAAGGTTCAGTTTAAATGTTTAATGGGTGCACAAACGTCCATAGCCGTCTATTCATAATTGCCCCAAACTAGAAACAACCAAATGTCTTGCAATAGGTGAATGGCTCAACAAGCAGGTGCATTCACAGGAAGGAGAGGCACGTGGTAAAAGAAAGACATGGATTACTGATATCTGTAGCAAGCAACGGCTTGGAGAAATTTCAAGAGAATTATGCTGAATATAAAAGATAAATGATGCCCTTGCAAGAACAAAATGATAGAACTGGAGAGTAGGATAGTAGTTGCGAGGGCTTTGGGAGGGGGATGAGTGTGGGTGTGGCTACAGAAGGGTGGCGGGGGGCGGGGGCACCATAGTGACAGAACACTGGTGCATCTTGATTGTGGCAGTGGTCCCATGAGCCTACTTAGGTGATAAAATTTCACAGAACTAAATACACACACACACACACACACACACGAGCACATGTAAAGCTGGGGACATCTGTGGAGTGTACCAATGCCAATTTACTGGTTGTGATACTGTGCTATGTAGTTATACCCGATGTTTCCTTTGGTGGGAATTGAGAGAAGTTACAGGGGGCTTCTCTAAGCAGTTTCCTATGAATCTCTAACTGTTTGACAATAAAAAGCTAAAAAAAACATAGTAAGGTATGGTTTGGTAGGCTCTGTTTTCTTTTTCCTGAATTGGTTTTTCTATATGCAATGTGCTACTCAATTGTTACCATGTAATACTTAAACGGGAATTAAAAGAAGATTGGGAATAGTGGAGTAAAAAGAAAGGAAGAAAGGAAGGGAAATAAACAAAGAAAGAAGCCAGTGCTCCCTTCTGCTTATCCTGTTTGTTCTTCATTCTTCGTGGTCAGAGTTCAGGTGACGCGGGCACATCGCTGCTTTGCTCTGTCAATGAAGGTGTTAGCCCTGGACCATAATGCACCTATCACACTGCCCGCTGCCAGTCAGATGCAAGGAATATTGTGGCTTCTGAATGAAAACACATCCCTTCCATCTACGTTCATCAGACCCTTGTATTCACTTGCATTACCGTATGTTTTCAGGAGAAATTAAAAATGGTATTTTGGCCTACAGGACCAGAACAAAGTACCAGTCTTAATGCATGCTCCGTGAGTCCAGAGACCTCATCTGATGGAACTCATTGGCCCTCCGGAGGCGTGTTCACTGACGTCAGGCTGCGTGTCACCTGGCACATGTGCTGCTCCTGCAACTGATCTGCAGGGAAGCCAGGCTGCTTCTGTGACCCCCTCCCCACGATTCCGACTCCTGGAAACTGGTCAACCTGATTACCTCTGTCTGTTTCTTTTCACATTGGTTGTGGTGGAAAAGAATCATGTTAAAAGTATCACTTTCTTTCCAATATTTAATATCTGATATTTGAAACTGACAAGCAGGTTCAGCCTCCCCACATTCTCCCCATCGTACCATCACACGGCAGCCGTGCGTGTCCTGAAATTCTCCTTTTATGAAAGAATGAGGATTTGAATGTGAGGTCTCACTAAACAATGATGCTACCCACAAAATGTACACAAATCATTAACAATTCGTGAATTGAAGTATCTACTAGTATTCTTAAGAGATTTAAAGAAGATCTTCCCCCGAATCACTTTTGAGGTCCTAAGCATCGACCTCTCCATTCTCCACAGTAAATGTCCTTAAACCCCACTCCCTTTAATTCACATGGTTAACTCTTCCTGTGGACAAAGGTTCCCTCCTTGACTGGATTTCCGTTAGGCTCTTCTGAGCTCTCTTTCTGACTAGGCCCAATCTTGGGTTCCCATGTCCTTCCTTGTAGAGTCGAATTTTAGCAAGAACCCTGTGAAATTAGTGCCAGCAACATCTCCCACGCTCCATATCTGATCACCCTCAACATCTAATCCTGTTCCTCACCCTGCGCCACCCCCCCGGTGAGGGCTCATCACCCTGGCTTGTCTTCAGCAAGGATATCCTTAGGTCAGTTTAGCCCAAATGTCCTGATTCCTCAGGCTTCCTCTTAGCAATTTCCCATTCACTGACCCCACCCTGCTCCTCGGCTATAAATCCCCACTTTTCCTTGTTGTATTCAAGTGGAGCCCAGTTTCTCCCCTATGACAAAACCCCATTGTAGTAGTCCCACTCCCCCCTTGAATAAAGTCTGCCTGACCATTCTCAAGCAAGTATCATTGAATAATTTTTTAACGCCACGTGCTGGAGAGGACCATGGACAACGTGGCATGCCCTCTGCATTCTCAGAGTCCTGGTGTGGACTGAGATAACATTATCAGGGTGGGCTTCATGGGAGTGGGGTCAGTGCCTTTGCCCAAAATTAAAACTGCCCCACACTCAGGGGGCTTCAAGCTTGTGAGTTTAATGCTTTACTGTTGCCTTCTTGAAACTCTTAATAAGTCTATCTTTAAATTTGTGTTTTACAAGTGAAATCCAATGGGACAAGGAAAGGCTGGCGCGAGTGGGGAAGAGATGCACCACACACAAGTTTTCCGTCGCCTCGTTCACATACAACATTCGCCGTGCCCTGCAGGACCCATGACATGGGAGCTGAGCAGGACTCAGGGCGGGTACAAGGCAGGTGCATTGTGTTTATGACTTCCCTTCACACCAGCATTTGCTTTGAATGAAGAAGGCAGTGGTGGTCTGAAAAACATGAATGGCGTCCTATCATATCCTTTATTACTAGCGTTCCCACTGTATGTTGGCCAACTACTTATGATGAGAATGATGACCTAGAAGAAAAGGAAAAGATATGGCAACCCACAGTTCTATTTCCTTTCACTCCTTTATTGTCCATAAGAGAAGGTTGGTAGAATACGGGCATATTGAGACACGCAATAAAATCAATTGAGGTAAATCTGTGCAGTGTTTTCATTGTTCTGTCAAGAAGGAAATACATATGCATATATGGGCTATGGAATATGAATTGCATATTTTCAGTGATTCTGTGTATGAGTAAATGCTCCTATATTTGCATTTAAATCTGGCCTTGCACAGTATAAAGATAAATGTTAACATTCACGTTAATAATTTAAAATTTTAATTTTCATTTACTTAGAATGACATTATATAGTAAATAAAAAACATCATTACAATTTGAAAGAGAGAGAGAGAGCGAGAGAGAGACCATAAGAGAAAGGAAAAAGCTTTCATATCTTTTTAGTACTTTTAATGGCATTTCCACCCTGCTTTTCGAACAAGTTCCATATTTTCATTTTGTACTGCGCACTGCAGATTACGTAGCTGGCTCTGAACATGAGCTACCTCAGACTGCTATTGTGGGTGTTCAATGATCATGTCGGTGAAGGTCCCAGATGCACAGTACCAGCCAGTCCTTCTCATTCACTCCCCGAAGCTGCCTCTCTCCTATTCTCCATGCCTGAAGGCTTTGCTTGCTCCAATCAATTATCCTTCATGTCAATGAACTCAAACTCTTGAAGCAGAAATCTGAGCATGGAAATCCCCAGTTCAAGTCTTCTGTGTTTCCTGTTGCCAGTGGGGTCAAACCCAGCTCCTCTGCACAGCTTGCTTGCTCTGTGAGGAACCTCTGGTCTACCTTGAGGACCCAGTCTCAGTCACCTGCTCTATACGTCTAGGCTGATGGAAACTCGACATCCTCTAAGATTCCAGAGCAGCGTTATCATTGATCAAAACACGCGATCATGATTTGTTTTTTAATATTTGTCTGTGCCAGACTGTGAGCTCCTTGGGAACAGAGACCAAACAGCCTTTGTCTTTGCATCCCACGCTATGAAGCTCTGTGCCTGGTGTTCCTACGGCGTTTGTTCACTGAGATCAACGCAGTAATCAGCACGAGGCAGGATTTCCGGGTCAGATTTTAAGTGCTATTTATTTTACTGAATCTTGTTTTCCTTCGAATTGCACTGTGACAAAAAGGGACAACATATTTTTACTATACTTCTGTCATAAAGCATCACTGGAATAAGTAAGTCACCTACTGAGTGAATGTTTTGATGTATACAACTGCAATTGGAACAGAAACATTCACTAATCCACTGCTAAGCTATCAGTTCATCTCTACACTAAATACTTCAAGAGCACATATTATTTAATGGTGTACCAGGACAAATCCTTTTATAAAACCAATGAAACTTTAATTTATATTTTTATACATCTAAGTTTACATAGTGCCATTTTTTAAAAAAAATCGGGGTACAGCGTGTTTTCCCAGGACCCATCAGCTCCAAGTCAAGTAGTTGTTTCAATGTAGTTGTGGAGGGCACAGCTCAGTGGCCCATGCGGGGATCGAATAGGCAACCTTGGAGTTATGAGCACTGTGCTCTAACCAATTGAGTTAACTGGCCACCCCTACATAGTACCATTTTTTAAAAAGTCAGTATATATTACCTTGAATCAAGAGAAGGCCACAGTAGGTGAATTATTTCTCTGTGGGGGAAGGGTGAGGGTGGTATCCACATATAAAAGGAAAATCCACCCTTTTCAAGTAACAGTACATTTTATGGCACTATATGGCAATCTTTTTTTTCCAACGGTTAAATTCTGCTCATCCTATAGACTTAAACAAACTAATTTCCCTACCCTTAATTAAGCCCGTTCACTCAAGCTCCCCATTTAATGAAACATTATTTTCACTTATAAATGTTCCATGATGTGCTCCTACTGGTTTCTAATTGAGGACAATTACACGAAGATAAATCAGAACTCATCAGTGGCAGTTGTCATTAGCGTATCCCTGATCGGCCTCGGATGGCTCCATGTTGGTTTAAGGCAATAGGGCAAAGCAGGACCCAGAGGGAGACTTGATGAAGAAGCTCAGGCAACTCACAGGCAGCCAGGGCATCCTTCATCTTTAATTTGTTGGTTTAATCTGGCTAGAGAAGGAGTGACAAAACCTTCATCACCTCATGTGCTTAATGGTCTAAAATGAAATGAGTTGAGCTGTTGGTTTAGTTCCTATTGGACCGCTTCTAAGTCATAAAAGCCCCCGGTCAATTACTCTAATGAGCCCTTGTCACCAAAAGTGTACCATGGAAACTAGACTTTGGCATTTGTATAGATTTCCCCAAAGTATCAAAAGAGTAAAATGCTGAGAGAGCCACTGGAAAGTGGGTAATCGCACCCCTCAAATCAGGTCACCCTCACCCTAGGAGACAATGATACCCAAAGTGGAGCAGAGATTTTCTTCCTTTCCTATTTAGAACGAGAAAACCAGGAAAACCAATGTAATTTAGGTTTTGTTTTATTTATAAGTGGTGGGGCTGATCTGCATTTCCACTGATGGAAAATAAAGTGACTATTTTTTTTTACATTATGAGTTAGTATTAACAAATGCATGAAAAGGAGTGAAATGTTCAAATGGGGTTTAACATAGAATAAACCGATTCCTTCAGAGTAAGGGAAGACATGCTTCCTTTGAACTTCTGTATAAATGGTGAAGAGTTTAAAAATAATAGTGTAAGTTCGGACAATTTGAATTTTTTCAAAAGGAGGTTTAAAGTTAAAAGAAGAATAAAAATCATACTTCCTGTTCTTTGTTTTCTTTGACCTTCAAAATATAGCAAAATACCAAAAAAATCAAATCCCTCCCGCCCCATTTAGAATTTTCTATAGTTAATGCACTCTCCTGGGAAATGAATTGATTTTGCCCCATAGTGACTGGACAAGCTAGATTCAGGATGCAAATTTGATAAACTGATAAAAATGTGTTTCTTTATTTTGCCATCATGTATTTAGACTTCCTTCCCCTTAACGTAGTCACATAAGTGTGTGTGGGCACAAGCACATGCGCGCGCGTGCACACACACACACACACACACACACACATACACCCTACATACCACCACCACCATGACCAACAGCAAAACATTTTTTTTTGTCCTAATTTGGAAGTTGGGACAGTATTTTGTGTCAGGGAATAGAGACTAGAAATGTCCAGTATTTAGCCTTAGGGCTAGTATAATGAAAATAACTTGTATAAAGTAAATATAAGGGTCATACTTTATACGTCCCCTTTATTCTCCTGTTCAGATTCAATCAATAACGCCAGCCTGTCATGCTGTAAATTTGGACTGTGTGTTTCCGAGGGGTTGAACAGTTTAAAGTGCCTGGGTCCTTGAAAGAAAGCTGTCATCACTATTTGAAAAAATAAAAATAAACATGTACTACCTGTTGAGAATAGGCCAGTAGAAATACCTTCATATAAAATAAAATGGTAGTAGGCAGCTACTCTTCACTGAGGTTATGTCGTAGAGTAGAGGATCTGTACGGAATTTCTTCTTCTTGTTCCTGAGCTCTCTTTGGTGGACAGTGTTGCCTGCTCCAAGCCTGTGTTTTGCAAGTTGAGGTGAAAGGTGACACAGCTCTTGGAGGGGAATTCAGCTGAAACCCCCATAAGTCCGTAGAGGGATGAGAAACCAGCCCACTAATAATACCCCACAGCTCCAAAGCAGCAGCTATTCCTGGCTGGTCGGGCCCGTTAACCTAGACACACTGATGTCAGGGATGCGCGTGAGGAATACAAGTTAGTCACAAATGATTGCCACTTCATCGACTAAGAAGTGAAGTCTGTTTCCCTCCCTGCATTTGAATCTGGCCTGGCCATGCCCTGCCTAGGCCACAAAACACAGCAGACGTGATGCTTTGCAGCCTTCTAACTTCTAAAGGCTGGGCCTCAAGAAATCCCCAGCTGTAGCTCCTTCCATGACAGAATGCCTCTTTTTGGGAGCCAGCCTCTATGTAAGAAGCTTGACTACTGGGTGACAATGACACTGTGAGGAAGCTCAAACTAGCCATGTAGAGAGAGGGGGGGCCATGAAGAGACTGGGGTTCCAGACACACGAATGAAGCCTCCTTCGACCTTCCTTCTGAGCCCAGCGGTAGAGTGGATGACCTCAGCCAATGCCATGTGCAACAGAAGAACTGACAGGTGAACTCAAGAACTGCCTGGATTCTTGAGCCCTGGGGATCTGGGCAAGTAATGGTACTGTTAAGGCCACAAGGGTTTGGCTGAGTTTGTTACAGGTAACAAAAAACCAAAATAGTGTGCATAGCATGGGACTCCTTGGCAGCCAACAACTGCAGAGGAAACTGGTCTGATGATTGACTTTTAAATGTACACGGATAATGTATTTCTGCATTTTATTTTGAAAAAAAAAAGATACTTGCAGAAATACAGGGTTAAACATTTAACTGTCTGCTTCATTATATCCTGAGTGAAAATAGATCTTTGTTTAATTCGTCAGTGAATTAAAGGGAATACACTAGAGGTACTCCATTGTATATGTTTCTTGGGTTGAGATTTTTTTTAGAAAAAGAAAATCACTTGAGGCCTGTTCCTTGAGAATAATACAGTTGGAAATGGAAATAATGTATAAAACTATAAATTAATAGTGGGTAATATAGAAAGTATTCCAAGTTAGTGTAAATTGGGCATATGATGACATGAACTGAAAAGAAAAATGAAGTGAACTTCAGCAGGAAGATATCCAGGCAGAAAAATGGTTTGAATCAGATCTTGAAAGAAAAGATGGGATAAAACTGGATAGTAGACTGGAGGGGAATTCCACACGAGTATTGACATGGCAGATTTCTACTATGACCTAAAGATCAAGAAAAAATAAAAATCAATCACTTACTTAACTTAGTTTAACACTTATAGACAACACCTGAGCTAAGCTGTACAGAATGCAATTCAGCCTGAGAAATATTTGTCCCCGTGTTCTGCTGGGAAAAGGAAAGGCTGAGGGTAGGGAGTGGCAATTTCACTGAGCAGTGACATGTGGGCTCTATCAGAAGAAGAGAGGCTGCGAGAGGGTAAATCAAATAACATGATAAGCAAAAACCAAACCAAACCAAACAATCTCCCAAAATCCAAACCAACCAACGAATCAACCAACCAACCAACCAAAAAACACAAAGAAATGAGAAACTGCTACTGCACCATGCTCTTGAGTTATTACTGTAAGTTGTGTGTGTGTGTGTGTGTGTGTGTGTATGTGTGTGTGTGTGTGTGTGTGTGTGTGTTTTGCAACAGCAAATACAGTAGGTGTCTCTAAAGGAAGAGGGTTGAAATGAGCTATGTAATGAAATCTTCTAGGCAAAACCTCTGTCAAACAAACAGAAAGTGTGTGTGTCTTTTCTTCACATTGTTTTCCCTGAGTTTTACTTTAAGACAACCATACTAGTAGTAAACACCTATGCTAAAAATCTACACTAAAATAAAGGTGCTCAATATCACTGGTCATCAGGTAAATGCAAATGAAAACCACAGTGAGACGCCACTTCACACCCACTCGAATGCCTGTTCTTACAGCGCTGACACCACCAACTGTCAGCAAGGTGCAAAGCAGCCAGAATCCTGGCATGTTCTGTGGGAGGGGGACACTGTGCAGCCGCTGTGGGGAAGGTCAGACGGGTTCTGATAAAACCAGACACACCCCTGCTCAGTGGTCCACTGATTCCAATCTTCCACATTTCCCCGAGAATTACTAAACACACATCTACAAAAAGACTTGTGCAAGAGTGTTCTTGGCTGCTTTATCTATAAAACCCCCAAACTGGAAAGAGCCCAGGTATTCAACAGTCAGATAATAAAGAAAGAAAGAAATGATCTGTGGTAGATCTACACAAGGAAAGCAGCTGTGCAATGAAAAGGAAAGACCTAGTGACACACCCGACAGCATGGGCAAATCCAAAAATTTCATGCTCAGTGGAAGACGACACCTTGCTGAATAACATATCCCCTTGGTTCCACTTAATAAGGAATTCTCTAACAGGCAAAATGAAACTATGTTAGGAAAACAAACAAACAAAAAACCCAAGGCAGTATTTGCCTTTGAGAGTAGGGCGGGAATTTGTTGGGAAGAGGCATGAATTAACTTCTTGGGGTGATGGTATTGTTCCATATCTTTACACAGGTTTGCGTTACACATCTGTGTTCATTTGTTAAAACTTAATGAATGACAATTAGGATTTGTGCCTTTCCTTGTATGCAAAATTGTACTTCAAAGGAAAGAGCAGGAACTAGAGATAAATGTTGAACTCAGTTATTGATATGCATGCTGAAGTATTCTGGGGGGAAGTGTACTGATAGCTGTGATTTTTTTGGAAATGCATCAACAAAAAACATTTGTATGTAATTGATAGCATATGAATAGAGAAGTGGATACATATGTGATGAATACATATGAGGTCTGACAAGTTTGCGAACTTGTTGCAATGATGTTGCTAACCTTTTTTTGAGATCAGAGGGATTATTGGACAGACAGTTATTATATTATATGGACAAACAGTTAACCAAGTTTACTATTTGGAAGTGCTGAAAAGGCTGCATGAAAAAGTTAGATGACCTGAACTTTTTGCCAACAATTCATGGCTCTTGCATCACGACAATGCACCAGCTCAAACGGCACTGTCTGTGAGGGAGATTTTTGCCAGTAAACAAATAACTGTATTCCAATGACTTTCTTTTTTACCCGAAGATAAAGGAAATATTGAAAGGAAGACACTTTGATGATATTGAGGACATCTAGGTTAATATGATGACAGCTCTGATGGGCTTTCAGAAAAAGAGTTCCAAAATTGCTTTGAAGGGTGGACTAGGTGCTGGCATTGGTGCCTATCTTCCCAAGGGGAGTGCTTCAAAGGTGACTGTAGTGACATTCAGCAGTGAGGTATGTAGCACTTTTTCTAGGATGAGTTCATGAACTTGTTAGGCCTCGTATGTTATAAGCCAAATACGTCAAACTCTTAGTGGTAGGATGTAGGTGGTGGGTATTTGGATATTCACTGTAAAATTCTTTCCAATTTTCTGTATGTGTAACATTTTAAAATATTAAATGTTGGAAAAAAATTGTCTATAGTACCAGCAATTAGGAAAAGAATGAGTCCTTATATTCCTGGCTCAAAGACGTATAGTCCATTTGAAAGGAGCAAATTCCCCAAGTAAAGAGATTACCTAATCTAATCTAACTGGACAACTGCATATAAAATATAACATGCACAACTGGAACGTACACACAGACAATAATTGACCAAGCACTTGATAGTTTTTCTCCAATACTAATCCAAAATAAAATATTGCATAACAGAAATATATGAGATATTCAGTGTTACGAGAGGAATGTCTATTTTGTCGCTACTCTAGTTAGGGGCTGGCAATCTTTTTCTGTAAAGAGCCAGGGGTTTTAGGCTTTGTGAGTGATAAGGTCTCTATTGAAGTCACTCTGCCCTGGTGTTGCCGTGCAGAAGCTGCCACGGACAACACCTAAACGAATGGACTGGTCATGTTCCCATGAAATTAGATTACAAAAGCAGGCAGCAGACGGGATGTGGCCGTCAAGCTGTTGTTTGCCTACTGCTCGTCTCTGTATTTGAAGAATATTCATAACTGACTTATCCTGCAACCTCACATCACAGATTTTATAGTATTTATAATGTGAATATTGGTTGCAGATGGTACATTCAATTAATAGGTCAACCTTATTTTTATAAGTCTTCCAATTCCATTGACGTTAGAAACACATTTTTTATTATCTGAAGACCTTTTTTACAGGGTGTTTTTCTGATTGGGGTTTGCTTTGGAGCCCTGGTCTCGCTTTCAAAATCACTGGGTGTCAAATGTTCACATTTCCCGGTTCCTTGAGCGCTTACTAACGGGGACTTCAGTATTCATGTCTAATGATGAGGATAAAATAACAGTTTTGAATATAAGTAAGAGGAATGTTGAGAGGGCTGGAGTAGGAGAACGAAGACCTGGCAGGTGAGAGTTAAGTGCCTTCCAACACGAGAAGGGCTCCTCCATGCAGGCGAGGGATGCACCCTCTTTACTGAGCTCCCAGTAGGTGCTGGTGAGGTGGGGAAACCAACCACCGCCAAGAAACAGTTCCTGCCCCTCAGGAGTTTACACCGTTGGTGAGACAGGACCAGTGGGCAACAGGCGCATGGCAGAATAATTCACCCATGTATTATAAAGACCTTTCTATAATTAGAGCTATCTGCATTGAATTTTGCCCCTGGAGATGGAGGAAGCTCACCATCCCTGGGAGTAATCAAGGAGAAGCGAATGGCATCATCAGGTATGTTTATGAGAGCAATACCTCAGTTTGCAGGACTAAACCCAGAATCTGATGCATAAGGTCAAAATTTGCAAATATGATTTGTTACTAGAAGAGAGAATATCAGATTATACAGATTATAGTTAGCAACAGAGCCTTGTTAATTATTGGGCACAATATCTTAAAATATTTTTACTTGTTCCTACTTTTTCTTCATCTACAATAGAATTCAGCATACTGCAATGGTCAGTGCCTTTCCAAAGATACTCATTAAACTTTCCTTAGGTTTTTATTTATTTATAAAAATAATAAGACATTTGTAAGCCATCCATCCTTTCATCTCACCTTAGGGGCTTAAACACAAGCTCTTTTATTTAGTAAATGGAGTTTGACAAAATTTCACCCATTATTTTTTTGCTGACACTTTCAAAATTGCTTTTCACTGATTGTTTTCAAGCTCTTTTGGTTCCCTGATATTGAGTCCCTTATGAATTGAAAGCTAAAAGTAATGGAAATTAAATAAGTAAAGCACCACAATCAACGTTATTGTATTTTATTTATTAGCGCATCAGTCATGCCTTAAAATGTTACCTTACAAATGGAAATGATAGATATCTAAAATGTGGGCTACCCTACTTCTCTGAAGCTACGCATGTTTGAAGCTATACATTATCCTAAGATTTTGAAATAGACTTAGCACTTGTAAGAAATGGTCTGGGGTACCAATTGGAAATACTGAAGCATGGTACAAACCCAATAATGAACTTGTCAATCTATGAAAAGGCATAACTGACTGATTATTATTTTGTATCTCAGCCCTTTTAATACTGAGCAAATTAAACTGCTTCCTTATTTATTTATTTTTTAATTGAACTGAGTATCCATGCCAGCCATTCCCATTTCCTGGTATAAGAAACCAAGTTGGATTTAAGATTCACACCCTCCCTCTGGAAGAGTATTTTCCAAAGAGAGAACAAATATGAGTTCAGATCACGGCGCATCATCTGAATGTGCCCAATCTGTGCCAGGGGTTGGAGGGAAGAGATGGCACACAGCACTCCTGCCCTCCAGGTGCGCGGGGCTCAGCAGCCCGGGCAGGCTGGTGGAGGGAACCAAGTCTGAGCTATGGCGGCATCAGAAGCACAGCGGTGGGCAGGGCTGTATGTGAAGGAGAAAATGGCTGAAATGCCAAAGGAGCGATGGAGTGGGAGCTGCACTGGACAGCTGCGTGGAATTTCTGATAAGCAAACAGTGGGAGTGTGATTACAGCTGGGACTGGGTGCAGGGACTGAAAGTGCTTTGGGGTCTGAATAAAGAAGTATGTGAACCCGAAGGGTAAGTTGGAGACACAGAGAATATCCAGGTATGCCTGGAGCAAAGGAGGAAGAGGAAGGGTGTCGTAGGAGAGACCCCGGATGTCAACATTTGCCATTTATTTTGGAAGGACTTGGGGGCCACTGGAGGCTTCTGAGCAATAGGATGACCTGATCAAAGAAGGCGGTGGGAAGAATTTCCCACAATCACCTTCACCCAGCATCACTAGCTGAGGGGTGGCTGGGCCTCTTCTGAGGTACCGGGTTTCCCAATTAGCACCTGTGTGGCTCCCTGCAGGTTCAGTGCAGGCTGTTCCCTGGTATGTCAATTCCACAACCTCAGCGTGTGTGTGTGCAGTGTGTGCAGCAACATGGCAGAAGACCCCACGGTCCTGACGTAACTGATGCTAAGAGTTCTGGTTACGAGGATCCCAAAGGTACACAAAATAGCCATGTGATTATTGTTGGACTGGATGTATAAAGTGGGAACAGGGTCTTCACCTTCAAAGCACTTTCAGTATGGTGAAAGCAATCTCATAGACAGTACACAACTATGAAAGTATGTTCAACTATGACTTTTTCATTTCATTCATTCAATGAACAAAGATGTAGAAGCGTCCACAAGGTACCAGGTGCTCTTTTGGGGACTCAATGGTGAGCATACAAGGTACAGTTCCTGGTCCTGCTGAAGGGACTTGCTTCTGTCCTGGAAAGTCGAATCTATATGCAATTCTTCTCTTTACTCTTTATTCCTTCCTCTGGAGCAAGTGAAGACAGCTGCTAAAAAGTGGCTACATCTAAACGTTACAAATATTCAATGATGTAATACAGCTTCCCGTGAAATATCTGGTGTTGATTTTGAGATGTAAATCACGCCAGCATGATCAGTGTGGACCCACAGCTAGCAGCAGACACGCCTTCCTTCACATATGGACTTTACCTGACAGACAGGCCGGCCAGCTCAATAATGAGGTCTCAGTCACCCTGCTGGCCAAGCCTGGGGCCCAACGCATGGGTTCTCAGGTCTCTGCCACCAGCCCCACCAGTTCCCGTGGTTGACTGAAGGTCAGGCCACACAACACTTTCCCCAGTCACCATCCAGGATGCTTGAATGGGCATCAAATCATCCCTCAGGGACAGGTCTAGGCTGCAAGAGGAACACTTAGGAATGGTGGGGGTGAAACGGGGGGCGGAGGGGGGAGGAAGAGTCCTCATAGACTGTAATTGTTGCAAAGAGCAGGCCTTCTGTCCCCGAGTTAGCCAGAAGCTCTGTGGCACCCTAACAAGCCAAAAAGGGGAAATCAAACACTCATTTCCTTTTATTCTTTTAATTTCTTGTTAATGGGCTCCATGGAAGAGGATGTCATACACAAAAGTGATTAGCTCCCCCATTAATAGCTTTACAGTCCAAACGGGGACATTTGATTGAGGGGGTATCTATCAATAGCTATGCCTGGATGACTGGTATAAACCAGACTGTTTTAGGCAAACTAGAAATAAGGTCTTCTCCTAGTAATTTATCTGAAATTCAAAGTGTCCATTTTTAATATTCAAGTAAATATACTATTTAGATGACTGGCTCCATCTAACATATTTCCTTTCGTCTCTACATGTTCTCATTTATTTTAGTCTATACTAAAGTTTCTCAATGGAGAAAATTGGTTCACTGCATCAAAATTCTCCATGATCAATGCCTCATCTTACCTCAAACTTAAAATTATGTAGGTTTTTATTCAAGCTCAATTTCTACTTTCCTAGTTGGCTGACAGAGTAGAGCTTTACCCGTGATGTGTTATGATCCTAGTGTGTAGGTTTTTAAAACTATTTAATAAGATAGGCAATTTACCTTGAGGATATCGTAATTCCTATAAAAAGCTCTGAGCAAATAAAATGTATTTCCAAATTCTTATGTACTATTATTGGATGAGAATGTTGACTGTACAGGATCCCCAAGCGAGAAATAACTTTAGATAGTATAATTAAACTTACTGGACGCTCTAATATTTATAAACTTGTCAAACTGTATTGTAACTTTTATATGCTGAGCACATAGGCAAACTTAAGTATAATGTCAATACAATCGTGTAGAGAATATATATTTGTTGATATCTAACTGTTTCTCATTAAAAGACATAAACTAGATAGAAAATACCCACAGCTGCCAGAAAGATAGTTTTGAATTTAGAAGGAAATGTTTCTTTTTTTATCTAAAGAGCTGAAAACATAATGCATTACAATTATAGTGATTGTTTTAAAGGAAAATAGTTTTGGGGTGAGGCAAAATTAAAGAAAATACTACATCAGGATCATGTTTGGTAATTAATTTTGTTTGTTAATAAAATGTGTCATAGACTTAATAACAAACTGGTGAAACTTCAGAATTTTTTTTACGACTATGTGTAATGTTGTAATGTATAATTTCACTTGCATAGAGCAGAGTTGACAGAAATGTAAAAACTGCTCATCAAGCCATTTTATTATTGAGCCCATTATATTTATAATTTAAAAAAGGAAAACTGTTCCAATCTCCACCGAGGAACAGGAGCCATCTCTCACTGCACTCGGGTGGCGCTAGGCAGCGTCTCAGCCCCATTACCATGTCTGGGGGAAAGTACATCAGTCAAACTGTCTTCTCCCTTAATCATCAGTTAATGTGACTATTAACCAGATATTTTCTCCAATATGTGCTGCCATTAGCATAATTCTGGGCCCTAATTACCTTATGCTTTTTTCGTCTCTAAATATCCGACATAAAAATTGCAGTAGTGAATAGGCCTGCATGGCTTTCTAATCTGTTTTTTTCCTAAACTTGTCCAGGATGACATTTTTTTATGTGCCTCTCAATCCATTTTCTCTTTATGACTTTTAAGATTTAAAAAAAAATAAAAGTGAGTCATATTTATGGTGAAAATTTATAAATTCGGTAAAGCTAAAAAATTAAAATGACTTTCAATCCCAGAAGAGATAATCACTGCAAATTTTTCAATTCATTTTCTTCTCCTAATATTTGTTAACACATATATTTTTTAATTTTATTGTTTTACAAAATTAAATGCATACTACTTTTTCACTTGCCACTGTTTTAAGCATTTCTTCCAGTCTTTTATTCCTTGAAAAAAATAATTCAAATGTCTATACACCAGGCCACTATGGAGGTACTACAGTATTTTAAAGTTGCTTCACTTTTGATAATTTATTATAGTTTATTTCCAATTTATTTTGGTCACATATTTACTTAAATAAATTATATATATATATATATATATGTGTGTATATATATATATGTATATATCAGTAAATATGTATAGATGTATGTATTCTTGTAATAAATATCTCTATAAAACTTTGGTTGATTTCTTTGAACAGATATTTAGAGGTGGCATTGTGGGGACAAACAATGAAACAATTTTATTAATTTTACAATTTCTTTCCGAAAACTACTGTTTATAGTTAGTCTGACAAAAGTTCAAGTATAAGCAACATAAGGCTTTTAAAAAACCATTTGAATTTAACATTAAGATTTAATTACAGTCACATGCAAACTGTGAATTCTTAACAAATCAACTTCCTAATTGAATAGGATACATGAATATATGAGATCTATAAGTTACACACAGATTAAGTCCAAACAGATTAGAATGTTTAAAAAACACTCTGCCCTTTATAAAATGCACAATAAATCTACTTTTTGTTATCCCTATTTTCTTCAACTGAACTATAAGCAATTCTCCTAGCTCTTATAATGTATAATTGGGTTAATCTGTTTTGTTCTGATCAATTTCAACCTAATTTAGCAAGAGCGAGTAACTGGAGTTTTCAGTGGGTTAGTTTATCCTTCTTTATCATGGTGCTTACAGGTGGCCATTTGACACAGTGCCGCTAATTGTTCAATCTTTTAAGTTTTTATAACTACAGTACCTCAAATTTAAATCTAGATTTTATGAGAGTGAAAAATACCTCATCAATATCATCTTTTATTTAACAGTAGCTCAATTTTTCTTTATTTTAATGGAGAGCTATCCATGCAATACTCCACTATAGCTTCCAAGAGATAACCATGAAAAAGGTACTACAATATATAACTGTGAAACAGGTACATTTTATACAGGCACTAGTACTCCTGTCTAACAGAATGTGGAAACAGAACATTTGCATGTTATTAAGATAGTTTGTGTGTTGATATTTTGTCTCTAACTCATTTTTGCATTAAAAAAAGTATGTAGATATAGATATATAGTTAATAGTTTCACAGATTAGAATCCCTGTGCCTAGACAAAGAGTTGTCTAGTTTGTTGTAGATTTGGCTCAGTGGCTTAGATAATGACAAATACAGCTATTGACACTGAACAGGTAAGCACAGAAAATCAACTGTGATAATGCTGATTGGAAATAATTGACATAATAACTAAAAAAACTTATTTATTTACCCTTAGTAGAAGAAAGAGGAGTTCGTTGGACAAAACTTCTCGATGTCCCTATTGTGAGTACTGAATAGTTTTGGGAAATGTGTTTCCATTGCTGAAGGCTTTCTCAGTGCTCAACGGGTAAATCCAGGGTAAATTCAGAAGCACTGTGTTCTGGCTTTGAACCTCAATCATTTCTGAAGTTTAAGGGAAGAAAGGGGCTTGAATGAACATGACAGTGAGGGGAGCAAATACATTCCATCTGATGAGATCACAAACAAGATATGCACCATGAAGTAAATAATCAAAGAGCATACTGATTTATATCTGCATTTTATACCTGTATCTGATATCATCCAATGAAAATACAATGGTACTATGGCATTGGCATACAATGCAGGCCACTTTTGTTTTATAACAACAAATTCACAGTTTGACCTTTCAGTCTCCCAACACACACATGTTTGTGTCTTTATATAAGCATGCACAGATTAATTTAAATTCTTTAGCTGAAAGTTCTCTTCCAAACTTCTATCTTTATTTTCCTACTTATTTTGATGTACTATTTTCTTGTCTTTACATCCTTTAAGTTACATACTATACTCTAAGAAAAGAAAAAATGAAAAGAAAAAAAATTAACCACATGGTATTTACCAGTACTCTAAACAATGAGAAAAGTGTACTATAGAAGAAACGTTTTTGCTTTGGAGGTCACATAAAATCAGGTTTGAAGTCAATCTGTTATTTCTCAACAGTGTCAACTTGAGTAAGGTTTTTAAACACCCTGTGAGTTTCAAGACAGCATTATAATATCAACCGTATTGGGTGGGCATAACAAAAGATATGCATTGGATAAACACTAGTTTCCTTCCACTTAATCCATTTATTCCACACAGACACCAACTGTTTATTGGCTGCTTAGCAATGGCACGATTTCATTTACACAAATGGGCAAATAAAGTGATTAATTACTCTCCATTGGTAGTACAGAATATTGGCTTTGTTTCACTCAGTTCAGGAACAGTAACTAGAAAAAGCCAACTGATTGTAAGAAAAACCTATGCTTTGTCTCACTAGCAATTCATTGTCCCTGTATTTGAAAGCAGATTAATTGATCAACTGTTTCAAATGAATAGTGAATTCATGGCAGAATTCCGCCTCTTTAGGCTTTGTCAATGAGCACAGGAGATCACAGTGTCCCAGCCAAATACCACATTGTTACCGGCCATTGTGATGCCCAAGAGATGTGGATCAGCCCTTCATCAAGAAGCCAGTGCCTCCCATCTAACAGGGACAAACAGCAGGTGGCCTTAGAGAGGCGGAGCCATCTGAGGCCCACAGGATGGAGGCAGGGCGTGCGCATTCATAGGGTAAAGACAGCGTCAATCACAGTGGGCAGACTGAACACATCTGGTCCCTAATGTCTGCGGAGTGACAACTAGCCCTGATTGGCGATTCAAGAGAAATGACAGACTAAATTAATTTGTTCTGTTGGCTTCTCTGTCACTTGCATCGGAAAGCTTCCGGGCCGAGAGATGATTATTCTCTTTGAGATGTCCCTTAGCTCTACATCACATTATATTATTAGTGCTGGTTACCCGTTACCCGCCTACTCTTCTCAAGAGTGAAGGTGGTGTCTATCTTATTCACTGTTGCAGGATCAATATCTGCCACACGTCTCGCACACAGACACCCAATAAACGTCGACTGAACATAAGACAGCTTTCACTGGATCCACTGAGCACGTCATTCCAAGGAATTCACCATCCTTACAGATGCCAGAAAGTATGATCTGCTACGGTTTTATTCCGAGAGATTTGGAAAGAGGTCTTCCGTTTACAGAATTAGCGTAAGCCGAGTGATCAAAGAGCCCTTCTCAAACTCAGCAATGTGCTGCGTTGTCTACACTAAACTCTATCTTCTCATGCCCACATTCCTTGCTTTCTGTAGATCCTGGCTTCAAAAGCTATCCCAGTATATATGTCGTTTTTATAAAATGGGTGGTCTCTTACATTTCTGTGACACGTATTGTGAGTTTCACTAGCGAGCTCCTTTCCTATACATGTCCTACCAGGATCAGTCAAGGGGCTGTTGGCAAGTTCTACCATAAAATCCACAGAAGACATTGTTCCACAGGTCGCCGTAAACATTTCCAGGACTGGAGTGCTCGGTTGTATGCCACGCTCTGCAATGGAGCAGTCATGCCCCCCGTGACGGTGTCAATGGGGAAAACTTGAAACTCTTAAACATGACTAACAGAGAGCTGTCTTGTCAATTATCACATCCATCCACCCGATACATTAGCACGGAGAAGCAGAGCCAGCAGGTGCCCGGGTTTGCCTCACTGGCGGCCAGCGCACAGCGGGCTTCCTCACAGGACCAGGTGTTGTCAAAGCTCCAAGATAAAACAAGTTACTAGAAAGAGACTGACTTCAAACTTAAAAATATGTTCCCAAGCAGCCACTTGATGGACATGGTTTTTTTTTTTTTTTTCATGTTTTTGGACCAAAAAAATGTGTTCAATCATTTAACAATATTACAGAGTGAATTTTGCTCCGATTATCTCCTTTTTTTCCAATTACCAAATCTGAATTTTCCTTGTTGATATTTTAGGGACAATAAATTTATATTTAAGATAAAAATTAGCCATATTCCACAACCAAGAGATATATTGATAAACAACTTAAGCAGACATGTCACACTTTTCACATGTGCATTATACTTGGCATATGTGGTGTTGTCTCGTAATGGTGTCGTCAGCAGTTTTCCTATATCATCATTTTAAAAATTAATGGCTGCATATGGTTCTAACCAATGGGTCCACTGATTTCTTAACTATTCGCCTCTCATTGGAGTTCTCTTTGTTTTTCATTAAATTATATCTAAACTTTTGTGCATAGTCTTTTTTAAAAAAATTCTAATCTAAGGATTGATTTCTGTATGCATATGTAATTAAATGGTCAGTGGCTGTAACTATTTTAGAGGGTGCCGTACATATTGCCACTTTTTAAAAGAAAAATGGAGACAATCCTCTCTTTCTACCTGCAATTTATGAGTGTTAGAGGGGTGCATGTGGGGTGAATCACTGCCCCCAAGCTAGCACTGAGTATTACAAAATATGCATTTCTTAATTTTGTAGGTAGAAGTGGTATATCTTCATGTCTTAGGCTGTTTGGGATGTTAAAACAGAATTCATAGACTTGGTTGACTACAAACTACAGAATTTTTTCTCCAGTTCTGGAGGCTGGAAATCAGGGGTCAGGGCGCCAGCTCGGTCCGGTTCTGGTGAGATCCTCCATCCTGCGTGCAGAGGGCCATTTTCTTACATCCTCACATGGCACAGAGAGGGCTGGAGAGCTCTCTGAGGTCCCTTGTATAAGGGCACTAATCCGATTCATGAGGGCTCCAACCTCACAGTCCCAAAGGCCCCACCTCCTCAACCATCATACTGGAAGTCAGGATTTCAATATATGAATTTTTTTAGAGTGGTGGGAGGTACAGTCTATGACAACTCTTCTAATTTTGGTTTCTTCCATTTTTAACAAGTTTGATTTCACTTTTATATATCTTGTAAATATTCACGCTTTTCTTGGTAATTCTATGTTCATGTCCTATGAACACATTTCCGTTAGAATTTTTGTATTTTTCTGTCCTTATTTGTAAGTACTCTTTCCTAACTAATCATACTAATAATCCATTACCCTCATTTCAAATGTCTAGCTTCTCTTTTAATACACTATTTTCATTGCTACAAGTTGTCACATAGGGTAGAGAGAAGAAGGCAATATAGGAGTAGTCCTTCATACAAAGGGTCCTTCACTGTTGCAAAAGTTCTGTGGTTTATAGAAACTTTAAAAAAGGACAAAAATATTAACTTTAGACCAGGGTTTCCTATCTAATACAGGTTAGGTGCCTATCCATTTCTGAATTAGAAATATACCTTAAGTGCAATAATCACAGTTTTGAAGTATATGAGCTCTTACCCTGATCAATAAAGGAAATGGGCTTTGTAGCTCATCTAATGCAAAAGCCATATTTAATATAAGATTTATGGGCTGGAGGCATTTTATTCCCACATCATTCCACTTTAGTTGCAGAGTCATGGCTAGAACAAGGGGCTTCAGATATAGGCCAAGTACAGCATAATTCTTCTCCCCAAACTATATGCGTCCAAGACAAATATTTGGTTGTCGGGAAAGTCATGATGCATTTTTGCAATGGAAAAAAAAAAGAAAAAAAGAACGTCATGACATTTCCAACAACCCAATACATGCCTTGTATTCTTTGAAAAATTTCCATCATACTTATCATAGGGTTGGTAATATTACAGTAACATCTGTCTAAAATGCCAAATCCTAATGGTCCATTATTTATTATAAAAGGCATTTTCAACATTATTTTTATTTATAAACTTTGCATATTAAAGATGTAATCTGTTTGCCTAAATCCTATAATATGTCTATTTTAAACTCAAAACAGAAAACTGATTAAGTCTTATTCAGGTCCAACAATACATGTGAATAGCATATTCTTTCATTTCAAAAAATAAACATGTTTATTTATCCTTCTACTTAGCATTATCATGTAGTTATTTATACCCAAATAAATGCAACTGGCAACCATAGCACTCCAAAGATTACTTTCCCCTGTTGCTCGCCTCAATAGTGATAATTTCCATGGTGATTACAAGGATAATCCCAGACATAATTGTACATTTTAAAGCTAACCATGCTTCAGGAAGAAACTTTAAAAATAATGGATTCACTTGTTTTAATGAAGCTTCATGTTTGTGAGCCTAAGACCTATTACATCCCCCTGGGCTAAGTACCCAATACTGGCATAAACAGGATGAAAAGCCAGGCTGTAGAACATCAATAAAAAGAGCAAATAGAATTCAATATTTGCTTTTTTGTCTCCTACTCTTTCAGCTATTATGGCTGATACAGTTTTATTGCAAGCCTCTGAATTAATGAAGAGAATATATTGGTAAATAGAAATGCATTTCACGCTCTGCCAAGGGAAACTGAGTTGCTATGGAAAAATATAACCCAAAATAAAAATACAATTTTATGGTTTTTCTAAAAAAAGAAAAATCCGCAAACAAAAAAATTAATGTGATTTAAACCTTTTTAAAATGCCAGGAAGTCTCAAGTTTTTTCATAAATGCAAATATTTTAGGTCATATAATTTAAACTACAGATTTTTACAACGGAAGTCCAAAAAATATTTATGTGACTGGGAACACTGACATATAGGGAGAAGCTTGGAAACTGTTATAAAAGTTGCTTCCTGCCCTAGGAAATTCACTTTCTACAGCTCAGATCAGCTAAAACTTAAAGAGCTTTGTTCGGGTTTCATCAATGATGTCATGAGACAACAATATTTAATATATATTTTTCAAAAAGGCAAAATACAGCCAGATGCTGACAGATGTGAGATTTGTTTAGGGTTCTAGTCATTCTACCCCTTTATTCTCTGTAGTGTGTTATTTCAACAAACATTTTGACTCATGTCCAGTAACTTACACAGTATCGGCTGGTTTCAGAAAGGGAAAATGCTCTAATACAAAAACGTAATCTTCTTTTGAAATAGTTCATATAAATGGAAATTTGAAGAACTTTATATTTTGAAACACACTGAATATGCACATCTACCATATGTTGCCATGTACAATGCGCATCCATGTTTTTGGCCCAAACTTTCAGAGAAAAAAAATCTTTTATTTCAATTTTTTAATTCAAATTTTTATTTGTTTACATTTAGGTACTCGTTTTTTGTATTATAAAGGAATTTTAGCATTTTTAAAAACATATTATGGTACAAGAAATTTTATGTAACAAATAATTATAAAACACTAGAACAGATACAAGGTACAAGACATTTTATGTACTGGTAACAAGTTTATGACATTTACGCATCATGGAAGGTCAAGAACTCTTTGTCGATGCATGTTCGTAAGTTCAACAAAACTGATTATCATATTCCAGGGTATTATTTTGCATACGGATATTGTTATTGATTTCTAGAGTTACACTTTTAACTCATAAGTAAAATAATTAAAAACATTTATATAGATACGGAATTAGTACTACCCACGTATAAGGAGCATCCTTATTTTTCCCTTACAAATTTGGGCAAAAAAGTGTACATAATACACAGCAAAATATGGTACTTGCTTGAAGTGCCTGTGTTGGAACTCCATCATAATATATGTTTATGACACCGATCAACTTTAGGTTGAAGACATTCCTGGAGGAAAATCTTATATTCTACTCATCAACAGCTGAGTCCCTGTGCGTTTCAGGTGCTTTACACAAACAATAGGGACTCTGTCAAATACCCTGAAAGGCAAGTGGCATCATTTTCATTTTACACTCTAGGGAACAGAGTAACTCACCCAAGGCCACAGAGCCAGGCAGTGGCAAAGAAAGCTGGAGTTTAAACCCACATCTCAGTGACTTCAAATCTTGTGCTCTCTCTACTACGTCTCCCTCCAAAAACACCACTTCTTACTCATCCAACACAACTACGCTACTAATACATCTTTGATACCATCTGCAGTTAATGTGCCAATGTCGGCAATAGCTCTTATCTATCAGAGGCTGATTCCTAACGCTAATACCTCGTTATCAAGACTGACATCAGCAGCCACAGCACTATAAGCTGCCCCCAAGGTTCTGCAAAACCCTTTAACTCCCATGGAAGAAAGAACACTGTAAGAATGTGAAACTACATCATTTCTAGATTTATTGAGACTTCATCACAATTTCTTTACCATTGTCCTAAGATGCTCTAATCACTGGAAAATCTGTCACGGCTTATTATAATTCATGGAGTTTGAACCGAAAGGAGTAGACTCAGAATGTCAGGGAGCTGGAGAGTTATTTATCACAAGTAGGAAGGGTTTGCCATCTATGTGCAGCTCCGTTCTGGTTCTAGGATACTGAATAGTATACTGAAAGAACATATAGCCCAGAACTACCAGCTGTGTTCACCCCTTCCCTCACAAAAAGAAAACCTCATTAAAAACAAATTCAAAATGCACTGGTGGAATTAGGCATTTTGTTTCACATTAGATAAAACTATAACAGGATTTTTTTCTCTTTCACACACACTTGTATGTTCCCTTCTGAAGATCATTCATTTCTGCTAGACTTATATTATTACCCTGCTCGAAAGTCATTTAATAAATGATGAAATGTAACTTTTTAATAAACAGAGATAGGGTTGTTTTATGGAGAACTGAGACTCATTTTCTTATGGAATACTGTCATAAATCAAAACTTACCTAATCAACATTAACACATTATAGCCTTTAACAGGAGCTATACAATGAACTATTTAGCAGCGAATTATTTGCTTTGTTCCTCTCCATATGGGTTTTCCTATGATCTCTAAAACACTTCTTAGATGACATTAGGATCCTACTTATAAAAATATAATAAATAAATAAGATTAACATAGCATTTATTTTGGTTTTATATGCTCTAAATCAATTTCACTTATATTCAAATCAAATGTATTCTTTTGTGTTTTTTTTTTTAAATTGAGGAGTTGGGGGAGGAGAACAGAGTTGGTGAATCCGGGAAGGGGAACAGACAAGTTGCTGTCCTATTGTTCTTTAGTCTAGTTGTAGATGACGTTGCTTCACTGGCCCATGTTGGTATTATGATCATTGTGCTCTTCCCGGGTGAGGCAGTCGGTCACCAGCCATTGGATGGCCGCTCACAGCAGCTCAGGGCAGCTCTCCCCGGCTGCCGACCACCCACGGCAGCCCAATTCCAGGTGGAGCTGTTGTTCACAATCTCAGCTGTAGAGGGCATAGCATCACTGGCCCATGTGGGAACCGAACCAGCGGCCCTGCTGCTCAGAGCTCGTGCTCCTAAGCCAATTCTTAACGAACTGAGCCACTTGGCCGGCGCAAATGCATTCTTTGTTTAGAAAATCTTCTGATATCTCCATGTGCTGCACTCTTAAGATATAATGTAACAGAAGAATATAACAGAAAGTTTGGGGTTTGTTTGAGAAGACTCATCTTTTAGACTCTTTCTTACAAATACCAATTTTCTGAGTATTTGGAAACTGAATGCTGGTAAAGAATTTATTTCCCCATTCTTCATCATAATATTAAATAAGTTGGAAGTACTTAACTTCTGCAAGGTCTAAGCTGGACAGGACAGGTACTAACTTCTTTCCTCCCTCCTTCCCTCCCTCACTCCCTCCTTCCCTTCCTTCCTTTTGTAGGCTTAGGAAGAACACTTAGTGCCAGCTTCTTTAAATTATCCAAACATTGGTCATAGAAAAGCCAAGGGGAAGACTGAAAAATGAAACTGAAGTGGATTTAAAAGCTGCTTTATTCAGATGCAGAAGAGAGGGAAGAGAGAGTCAGTATTATATTCCCTCTTCATTTCCAAGGTGAAGCCTGGTGCAAAGAACCCTGTTTGTTTCTCAGGTCTAGCGATAATAATACTGTTTTCTGGATGCCTCTCTAATTTTTTACTAGCTTACTTTATCACAGGGTACATGCATCATGACCATGATCCTCCCATGGTTGGTGGAAATAATTTATCCAAACCACGAATGTGTGTGTGACGCACAATGCCTGCCACGGAGGTGGCTGCCCCTGCGCTCTCACGATGAGACTGAACTTGATTTAGTTTTCCAAGTATCCTCCAGGAATTTCAAATTAAATAGCAAGAGGTGACCTTTAAGTCTCTTTTCAGAGCTAGCTTAGAAAGTTCTGGGAATCGCTGCCTCCTTCCTCCTTTTTGCTTTTGTTTTTGATGCGTTGGTTTAAAAATCAATCATTTTGTCATTCACAAAGTGATCAGACATTTTGAACAGGAGAGGAAATAAGGGCATGAGAAAAAAATGACTTTTTTACTTTAAATAATGGTAACTAATGCTTATCAAGGAAGGTTTGTGCTGCTCAGAACTAAAGTGATCATATATAATAGGGTTTTAGCATTTTGTGTTCCATCCAGACCAAGGCTGCTTGCTTGGGCACCTCTGAGAAACAACACAAAATTATGTATGCTATAAGATTCTGTCAGCATAAATCTTCCCCATTGGCAATGGGACAGCTATCTATCTATCTATCTATCTATCTATCTATCTATCTATCTATCTATCTATCTGGGAAAAATGAAACCTCTCATATGCCAGGAGAATGAATGCTAATACATTAATACAATTAAAGGCAATGGGACTTTTTAATCCACTATTAAGAATTAGTCTTTGCACAGCATCCACAAGACAGAAAATTATATTTCAGTCTTTACCCACTTGGGCAAATGTGCACTTATTACCATCACTCATTTAGAATCTAATTCAATCATCTTGTGGGCAATAGATTTTAATGGGTCTTCTATTTCTTGATGGGCCCCAAGGGAAGAAGGATTGTGTTTGGTTTTTTCTCTGCATCAAGAAGACAGCGTTGGTGTTCCCGGTGTGCTGAACGTATGCCTGCTCTGCATCTTGCTGTACAAAGCAGGGCGTGGTGAGCATGTGCTAGGCACTCGCATTAGGGAAACCCTCCATCACTACTTGGTAGGCTATTTATAGCAGCTGGAGTTTCTGCAGATTTATGGTCTCACACCAGTGCCTAGACACGGATGCTGGGACCCCGCAGAGAGCCTCATTCCCTGTGGGGAGAGAATATTCTTCTTGCTTACCTAGGTGCATACGTCTACATTCCAACCCCAACACCTGGGGTGTGGGGCAGCCTCAAATATGTTCTGTTAATTAAACATTTTATTATTTCTTTTTCAAAAAAATTATCCCGAGTACAGGTCTAGAAACTATTTTTTACACACAGTCTCAGAACCTCAACTTTTCTAGAAGCCGAATTGCTATATATATATCAGCTCGACAATGGAGAAACAGTATTAATTCACCACCTTATATTTGCATGACAATTGACATGTCATCATGTCAATTCCTATGACGCCCTCAGTGGTATTATACCACATTTCAAAAGTGGTAACATCCTCTGTCCCAGGTCACAGAGCTGGTTAGTGGTGGTGCTAGGGCTCTTGATCCCACATGGGTATGCTGTCTACTTTATCTTCGTAAGAAATCCCACACTCACTGATTCTTCACTGGTACAAAAGAGGTAATATACCTGTGGCCCCTAAGGGTTGTGCTTGATGATCCCCAAATGCAGGCATTGGGGCCACCTGTGGATTCATGCACAGGACCCTGTGCATAGTAACATCCCTCAGACCAGATAAACCACTCTGATGACTCCAAGACCCTAAAACACGGCCCGTTAGCTGCCTGCCCATCTGCACGGCTGGACTGTCTGCAGCTGCCTACTGGAGTCCATCATTATCTCTCTGATTGTAACCCCTTATGTTCCTAATTCCCTTAAAAACAACAATCACATAAACTGATGAGACGCAGAAGAGCAGTGTCACTTACACGGGCTCTGGAATCTGAGCCCTGGGCTTCAGCCCGGCTCCAGCTCTATACTTTTCTAGCTGAGCAAGGTTTTGTGTCCTGATAAGAGTATGGACTTACAAGAAGTGTTAAGATTTAATGACTTAATAATACATGTAAAGGGCCAAACAGTCTGGCATTCACTTAGTGCTTAAACAGCATCTTACTAAGCCTGATGACCCTCGACCCTTCGTCTCTCCTGTCTTCCCCAATGCATATACTCAGGGAAATCCCTGAGAATTCAAAGCTCAGAAACGTGACTATGGGTTTCAGAGAGAATGAGAGAGCATCTCTGTGGAAACCCACTGGGGAGGCGCTGAGAGCTGTCCCACAGCCCAATGGGGATGCATGGGCGGTGGGGGGGGGTCATACATCCAGGGATGGAAGCCAAGTCCCACCCAGCAGGTGGATTCTGAGTGACACAAGAAAACTTGGGACACTGTGACCCAGAAAATAGACACAGGGACGGGCTGTCCTCAAGTGCATTTCCACACAAGTGTCACAGCTGGGGGACTTCCGGGCGGGTCTGTGAATGGGAAATTCCCTTAATGAAAACTTTGGTTTCTGAACAGACACAGGTGAAAAGGCTGGGCAGGAAGTCAGAGCGAGAGCAAATCCTGTCTCTCCAGTTCATTATTTCTCTGACTGGGACCCGGGGAGCAGCGTCCCACAGGACACCGACAGCTGCTCCCTGACACGGCCGTACCCACTGGGGAAACGCTACAGGCTCTGCTTTCCTGGTGGAGAATCACAGGCACATTAACACACTCAAGTGTCTTAGAATTCCTGCTGCAAACCAGTGGGTTTAACGTTTAACGCTGGTTCTCCTGCTCCTAACTTTTATTTGCCTTATTTTTATCTTAACTTCACCTAACTCCAGGAGAGCAGACGTGAGATTTTCAAAGTAGAGAGGATAAAGTAAGAATGTGACGTAAGACTGTGTTAAAAATACTACCAGAGCGCACAATGCCAGGAACTTCAGATTTGCAGAGATCATTTGGATTTAGTGATTCACACGCATCCTGGAAAAACACTGGGTTCTTGGATCCCTAAGACTAGCTCTTCACCCAAATGACTAGGGGCTGAACCCCCTTAGCTGCTCCATCTCACTTTATTTATTTATAAAGTAGAGATGACAGTGGTGTCTAACTCAAAGTCTTGTTCTAAGGAAGGAAAAAATAAGGTGAAAATGAAATGAGACAATACGTGGACAGTGCTTAGCGGAGGGCCCGGCGCAGACAAAAGCGGATACTGTACATTTTGTTTTTTTCATTGTTGTTTTACTACACAGTTCACAGAGTTAAAACATTTAAATTAGGACTACAGTGCTGCTGGTGATAAAAAGAACTATGTCTTCAAACTATGATGACCCAAGTCCGAGGTGTTTAGTTAAATCTTATCTCTGTAAACGTGTCAGTCTCAAATTTGCCACTTTATGTAGAGAAATAAGTAGTGCCTTAGATACAAAAACTGTACCATAACAAGTCCTACCTAGCAACAGTTGATGGAAAAGTACTGCTCTGTCTTATTAACTACAAGAGATGGAGACAGAAAGATATTCATCTGTTTTGCACTTTTAAGAAGCCGATTAGAGAAAACAGTAAAGTGACAGAATTAAAGTTGTCCATCTTTCATGTGCTTCCTCAGCATACACTGCTAAACAACCCTGCTCTCAAAATGGAAACTGTTTCCAGAAAGTTCTTTCATTTCTCTATCAGGCAAGAAAAGCACCTCTTCACGTGGCATGGATACTAAAACTTACAGGAAGATATTGAAAGATTTTTCATTTAAAACTTCAAATAAATGACAATAAAATCTTTCTAATATAACTTCTAACCTACATGGAAGGAGTTAGGCATACACTCGCCAGAGGCCATCTAGTCAATATTGTTTAATATTTTATGATTTTTATTTTATTTTATTTTTATATTTTTTAGCTGAGCCATCCTGCTACCTATTGGCAGCTCAACGACTGCTCAGCTCGGGCTGGACTCGAACCGCTGTTGTTCAGAGCTCAAACTCTTGAGCGAGCTCTTAACCAACTGAGCCACTCGGCCGGCCCTTAATATTTTATGATTTTTAAAGCATAAACAAAAATTAATCTTCTGTTTAATATTTTATGATTTTACATATACATTTAGGCCAACACTATGTTGCAAGTACCCACAGATGAATTCAGATTCTATATCCCTTTTCTCACCTCTCACAAACCTTGTGGTGTGTGTACCGATAAAGGGTCTCAAGGTTCATACCTGAAGCAATTGGATAAAATAATATTCATATACTGCAAAGTTCATGCTTAGAATTTTGAGGAAGCTGAACCTTTTTTGAACAATAATATTCACAATCATCATTTTGACAAGATCACCCAACTGGAATGGACAGAACTCTTGGGCCTTTTGAAGAACAGATGCAATGGTCTTGCTTCTAGTACATTCTGCCCCCGACAGTCCATTCTACAAATACTGTCAGAACGGTAGGTGACACTGTGGCATTCCTCACCCACCACTGGCTGAAGGCCTCACATCTCACTCAGAACATGGCCTATCTCAGGAAACAAGTATCTAAGACGGAACAGAAATTGGATGACCCGAGGAAGAAATTCGAGGGAAGAAATGCGAAGAATAAAGCTTTGTCATCTGTTTCCTGATTGTCCAGACAATTTCTGAATTTGGTTTACATCAGAATACCTAAATGTTGAGACGCTAGATTTCACTTGTATTGCAATATTCAGACACGTGTTTGTGTACAAAAACCCAAAACATGCACTTTTCCCTGTCTTCTACTCTATTGTCTCTGTTGAATGAATGTTCTACCCCACAGGTGGTCCCTCCACGCTTCTCTACCTGTTTCTGGTCTGGCCCTCACTCAGGCCATTCCAGCCACGCTGGTCATCCTCAAGCTCCCTAGGGCCTTTGAACTTGCTACTCCCAACTCTTTTCCCTCAGACAAGGCTCACTCCCTCTCTTCCTCCTGTAGGGCTCTGTCCAATTATCACCTTCTCTACAAAATAGCGCCCCCCCTTCACTTTCCCTCTTGTTCTTCTTCATTGTTCTTTATGATTCTTCATTTTCTTTTACCCCCTCAGGAAGTATGAACTTCAAGAAGGTGGGGACTTTACTTGTTTTGTTTACTGGTGAATCTCAGGCCCCTAGAAGTTTGTGGAATAAATATGTATTGGGTGAATAGACATAAATCAGTGAAGCATTTTCAAATCTCATCTGAACGTAAACTTGGGTGTGCATACAGAGGGCAGAAGGCACAACCGTGCCAGGCTCAGGCCAAACCCAGCTCTTTTATAAGCACCCGAGACTAAATGTAAAAATAAACCCAAGGAGTGAGAAACAGGCCAGGTAGGAGTATGTCCACTAAGACTTAGAGCTAAGAGATTGCTGGGGAATGTGTCAGCTACTGGCGCCAGGTGTGTCTCCAGGTGGTCTAGCTTTGAGAACTCTGTGATTGGCTTTTCCTTGGAAGGACTAACCCAGATGAAGCAGGTCCTGTCACTGCAGAATCTCTGACCGCTGCCCTCAATGTCCTTGACCAAACTCATCCTGAGCATATTCTGGCTCTAATAATCAAGTATGAATAAAATCACTGAATTTCAAAGCTAGAATGCATGTTTGTATAGTTGAGCCCACATTCCTCGTAAATGAGGAAAGAATTGAGTGACGTTTTTAAAAAAATCAAATGTTTGCACTCCAAGTTTGGGGAAATGATTTTCCAAGAAATAATTTTAGATTAGAAAGAAAGAAGGGCTGAGTCATTGCTTCCAAGAGATGCTTTGTAGATTCTACATTCTTACGTTCTGGGAAGGCTTAAAAGTTTACATGAGACTAAAGTGATATCAGAATCACTGATGCACTGTTACTGGATACTCAGGTTATATTAAGTCCTGTGGTCTAAACTGAAGTAACAAAAGGTGACAGAGGAAAACAAGGGTAGGAAGTGACTGGCCCTCCAGGTGGGAGACCAGGTCATGGTGGTGTCTCAGTCCACTCGGACTGCTGTGACAAAAATACCACAGATAGTGTGGCTTATAAACAACAGAAATGTATTTATGACAGTTGTGGAGGCTGGTAGTCTGAGACCAGGTTGACAGTGTGGTTGGGTGAGGAACCTCTTCCGGGTCACAGACTTCCCCTTGTGTCTTCACCTGGCGGATGGGCCAGGGAGCTCTCTGAGGTCTGTCTTATAGGAGCACTAACCCCATCCATGAGGGCTCCACCCTCAAGACCTAAGCATCTCCTCAAGGCCCCACCTCTTAACACCATCACCTAGCAGTCAGGATTTCACATATGAATTTTGGGGCGACACCAACACTCAGACCACAGCAGCTTGTTTTAAAGCCTCCACAGAGACTCGCTGAGACTTGTCCTCGCAGATGAATAATCACCCTTCTCCTCACTATACCCGCTGATATCTAAACACATTTCTGCAAGCTGTGCCCACTCGTTCCAAACAGAGGGCATAATTTCCGACCACGAAATAAGAGCTGAGAACTCGAGAAATCACAGCTCTAACTGTAAAGTCTAGGTAATCTACACCTCACTGCAATGGCCTCTCCGGCAGAGGACGCAGCTCACCTGCCTCCCTTCCTTCAGGCAGGCCTGGCTTCTCAGCATTTGCCTTGCGTTGTATCTAACGCGAAGCACTGATGCCTCCCACACAGGTCTCCTCTCAGCTTGACTCCCGGCCTTGGTGCCTCCTGGTTTCCTCGCTCTCCATTGCCCATCTCCAGCTGTGGCAGTGGACAATTTCATTGTTTGTGGCCCCAGGCTCTAGTCTTAGGATCCTGGAGACACATTTATGAAGGAAATATTGATTTCTTTCAGAATAATAAGCTAGATATTGAAATAGGCTGTGATGAGGCACATGTCAACAGAAACTGAAGCAAACAATGAAGACGAAAAGTAAAGTTAGAAATATATATGGGAAGTAAACTCCATTAATGGGATCTTGGAAAGCAACTAACTTTTATGTCATGTAGGGATTTATTTAAATAATTACAGATGTCGACAAAGAAATGAGCCGCTACAATTCTAACGTATGCATCTCTTAACGTTGGTCTATAACAGATAAATGCCACAGTGTAAAGAAACACATGAAAGGACAACGAAATTAGCCATCCGGCACTGCCTCTGTCTCATGTGGACTTCGCATGGAGGCTCTCCTCCGCGTCGGCAGACTCCTCAGTCTTGATACCGAGTGCGGACTACCCATCAATCTTAGTCCTACATTTAAACCTCATTAAAAATCTGTTTGCCATCCCTCTCAAAGATTAATTGCACAAGCGCAACATAATAGCTTTGCCAATTTAAATGTTCCCCCGCTTTAACATTTCATTTCAAGTGTACTGTAATTATATTATATTGCTTCTGGCCAAGTTAGAAAATGTAATCAAATAATAATCTTTGTTTTGGTATATAGCACACTATTAGGGCTATTCCTCTTGTTAATTATCACAAAACTTGGGAATGTACTTGTAAAACTATCTATCTATCCATCCATCCCTTAAATTGTACAGTTATATAAATATCCATACATCCATAAAGGGGGCTAATAATTTACTCTTCGGCTGTTTTGGCGTTTTGTTCAACCACTGTCTATCTTGCACTTGTGTTTTTAGTAATAAATTGACACCAGAGATCTCAGTCATTTGCTTGCTCAGGCTTGTAAATAGGTGCATGATGGGAATGTGGTTCCCAGTTTCGTGTTTTGAGGAATCACTCGTGGTTATTCAGTCCGAGTGAGTTAGAGATGGAAGCACTGCCCAGCCTCAGTCTCCACTCCCCCAACTTCTGAGTTTGCAGGGATTAAGTGAAAACACAGACTCCACCCCATTGTTGTTGTAGATACTTGAGAAAGCATACATAGATTTTTTTTTTAATTGGGGAATTGGGGGATGGGAACAGTGTTGGGGAATTGAGGGAAGGGGAACAGACAAGTTGCTGTCCTTTTGTTCTTCAGTCTAGTTGTGGA
>NW_017731795.1:759095-775359 GCF_001890085.2 Hipposideros armiger
CATGGCAACCCACTGCCACAGAGGCTGCAGCCTACGCCCTCGCCGGCGACTTATGGCAACCCAGCTCCGGGTTGAGCTGTCGTTCAGCATCTTAGCTGTGGAGGGCAGTGTCACTGGCCCTCATATGTGGGATCCGAACTGGGGCCCTCTGGCGTCCCAAGCCAGTTCTTAACCATTGTGCCACTCGGCCAGCCCATACATAGATTTTTAAGAACCCCTTTTCTTTCTTTGTCATGTGAACAGCACACACTGAATCAATTTCTTGTATTTTGGTTTTTAATGAATTGGAAAGCACTGGGCAAAGGAGGCGGGCGTTTATGAAGTGCAGGTACAGCTAAGCTTTGGCAGCCAGGGAAGTGTTCCTTATAAATCTGATTTTATTTGTAAATGAGAGGCAGATTTCCAGTCTTCTTTTCCATTCTCAACTGATTGGTGAGGCAAGCTCTACAGAGATTGCCAAAATTAATGGTTAGAAGCAATTTTAGTTCATTATTTTCAGTTAATGTTTGTTAACTAGTGGTGGCCCAGAACTAAAATTCACTTTTGAGATTATACCTAATTAAATGATTAAAAACTAAATTGTAAATGTATTGGGTTTTTCATTCATTCATTCATTCATTCATTCATTCATTCATTCAGCCATCTGATAATTCTTGAATTCCTACAACATGCCTAGGCCTCTTTAGGCATGGAAAAATTCAGCAGTTAATCAAACAAGCAAAAATCCCTTCTATTGTAGTTGAGAAAGAAAATACATAAAATAAAAGAATAAACAAATACATCGTATATTAGAAGGTGATAAAAACAGAAACAGGGATACACAGTGTCAAAGATTCAGCTCTACATCAAGTTTTGGGAGGTCTTCATTGACCAGGTGATGAGAGGCAAGCAAGTTACGAAAAGTGACAAGCGAGTCCCAGGCAGCAGGAAGAGCATCTTCAACATCCTTAAGGGGAGAGAGCACCCCAAAGGCAGTGTGTCTGCAGCCCAGGGAGGGGCGAGCATCAGAAGAGCTGAGTCATTGCAGGGGCCTTGACAATGACCCCGAGGATCCGGAAAGGCCACAGGGGTGATCTGAACTAGGGGTGGAAAAATCAGACTTGGGCGTGTAAGGGTCATGCTGACTCTCTCATGCTGGGAACAGGCTGTGGGAACAGAAGCTGGGAGGACAGTGATGGGGTCAAGGCAGCTATTCAAGGTCAACAGGGCAGGGGGCCAGGTGGGCAAGGAGGTGGTGAGAAGTGGGTGGATGGAAGGTGACAGGATTAGCTATTGGGTAGAATATGGGGTTGAAGAGGTAAAAAGGGCCAAGACTGACTGAGAATCTTTATTAACTAAAATTCTACTAATATTCAATCATGGGTTTGATGTAGGTGTTCAGCCATTTTGACCACATTTCCTAAGAATTCCTAACAACGTGAAAGGGGAGATACTTCCTTTAGTTACCTCAGGTACCGGTGGAGGTCTCCAAATGATTTCTCCTTGTTTCCCTAATGGAAAGGATATTTCTTCTTCCCCCCAAATATTTCCTTTAGACTTCATAATCATCCTAATTGCTTGTCTTTCAGAAAACACATTTTTCTTAAATAATGATGTTTAAAATTACTAAACACTTTCTATAGTTTCACCTAGTTGGTGTTCACATTGTTATTAAGCTGCATAACTTTTTCCATTAAGCTGTAGTAAAATATTTTCTGAAAAAAACTGTGTCTTTCACTATAGATACTCAGTTTTTCTTGAAACAGTACAAAATATTCCAAACTAGACTGTTCTTTGTTTTGCATTCTCTTCCAATCTGTGCTGTTACTTACACACACTGAGTAAAGTTAATGGGTTGCTCTCAGTTAACTGTGGATGGGTATGCATGTTTGAGCAAATGGTCAAAGCACCTGAAACATAATAATAGTGCAGCCACTGTGGGCCTGGCGTCCTCACAACTTGAAATGCAAAGATGAAACAGACGAACCAGTGTGAGACCGCTTTTCTGTCATCTTATTTTTGCCAGACTGACTCGAGGGAAGATCACTTTTGACTGTGCGGTTCCTGATCTGTAATTATTTCGGCAGCCACTCGTGACAAACTCAGAGCTACCACACAGCATCTGCTTCTCCTTCCAAAATGGTTCAGACCCTGAAAATATTAAAACCAATTAAGGCGATTAAATCAATTTAGCAGGCTGGTCTGTTAGCCTCTCCCAAAACACTGGCGAGAAGAGGACCAAGCCCATCTGGAGTTTGTTGTTATCTCTTGGAGTCTCATCCTAAAACTGTGGGTGCAGCCACAGCACTCGGAGGCTTACTCACAGCCCGTGCCGTCAAGGCCAGTAGTCAGCTCAGTCCACGGCGCAGATGGTCACTTTGGGATAATCTTCCCTAACGGCAGACTTTATGGAGACAGACTAGGGATGCAACAAAAAACGCACTTGATGGAATTTTTCTTTTCTAACTTAGAAAGGTAAAGCAGTTTTTAAAAGAAGCCTGTTCTGTCCTACAGCCATTCACGTGGAAGGCAGTTCCTTTGGAAGAGCTTTGGATCACCACTGAGTTCTAGGCCTTTCGTTGGTATCCTGAAGCTCACCTGCCAGGTTACTAATGAGATCTTTCAGAGCCACTGTCTTTGGGGGAAAAAAAAAATTGGAAAAAATAGGACAAAATGGACCAGCGAGTATATTCCAAATTCTAGAATCAAATCAACACTAGACTATGACGCATCGCATTTAGAGAAAAGTCCACAGACTTAAGTGTGAAAAAATACTGAGAACGGTAAGGGAATTTGATCTCCTTTCTCTTCCTTTTCCAAAGTGTTAAATACTGTTAGATACCCTCTTCCAATCTGAGTCTCTTAAAAGAATCATGCCTCTAAAAATGACAATCAATATATTACTTGCTGAAGAGCATATCTAGCCCCAGTCTCCTGAGACCCTGGCAAGATGGCAGCATTTCCAAGGCCTCTTTAGCGGTGATTCTGTGAGACCATCAGTACTATAGTGGTGGGGGTCTTTTCATCCTCTCGCCCTCCCTCCTCGCATCCCATCAGTTCCCTGTGACAAAATCAGTTTTGAGGCTAATGATGTTCTACGTGATGGTCGAGTTCCCACACATGCATATGCTGCAGCAGAGATGTGATACAGGTAGAATTAATAATGAAGAAAAGTGTACCCTGCCAATCTTTCCAGGGTACCAGGTATCCTGAGTATAGTCTAGAAGGGGCGAGGCTGGACACAGCTAAAGTGCAGAGCCCGAGACGGGCCCCGCTGCCCAGGCCTGAGGGGGATATTGCTCATGTGGTAACTCACTGAAGTCATGAAGAGAACACAGGGGCAAGCTGGACCATGAAGCTGGTGGCCACGCCATCGCCTGTAGGAGGTCCGCCCACGGACAGAACATGCAGGAAGCATCTACAGAGCCAGAACAGGTTGTGGACGCCATAACAAGGGTCAGAAGAGTTTGTTTCTGTCTTGTTTGTTTGCTTATTTGGTTCTTTAGATGCCACATATAAGTGAAATCACATGGCATTTGTCTTTCTCTGTCTGACTCCACTCAGCACAATACCCTCTCGGTTCATCTATATTGTTGCAGGTGTCAAGATTTCATTCCTTTTTATGGCTGAGCAATATTCCACTGTACATATGGGCCACCTCTTCTTTATCCATTCTTCCATTGATGGACACACAGGTTGCCTCCGTATCTTGACCCCTAGATACAGAGAACATTTTGATGGTTGCTAGATACGAGCGGGTTTGGGGGGATGGGTGAAAAATGGGAAGGGATTAAAAAGTACAAATTGGTAGTTACAAAATAGTCACAGGGATGTAAAGTACAGCATAGGGAATATAGTCAGTAATACTGTAATAACTGTGCTATCGTGCCAGGTGGGTACTAGGCTTATGGGGGTGATCGCTTTATATGTTATATAAATGTCTAATCACTATGCTGTACGCCTGAAACAAACATAATATTAATATGTCAACTCTAATTGAAGTATAAAACAATTATTTTAAAAAAAAGAAAAACAAGAAGGTGAGAAGAGCTAGATTCCCCATACTTTCCTGTCCCGACCCAGGCCAGGCCAGGCCAGCTAAGCCTCCTTCAAACTCCCCACCTGCCTCTTCCTGTGTGGATTTCCCTTGTCCTGGCTTCATGTGCAATGGGCCGGCCCTCAGGTATCCCTCTCTGCTTCTTCCTTGTTGGGGCCATGTCCAAGGACATGTCCAAAGCTGAGGAAGGTTCTGAGATTTGTGAGGTTCTCTGGAGTGAGCGACTATTACGTCAGTTCCTGTTTTCTTAGTCGGCCAGACCTTACCCAGAATATTCATGAGGGTAAATAATCAGTAACACTTTTTGGCCTTTGAGATATAATTCGGTTTGTTTTCTCTCTGTGTCCATGTATGTATAAAAATAAACAAGTAGGATAAACAAACAAGCACATTTTTGCTACATTAAAGAAAAAGGTGTTTGGGCTCCTGTGGGGGTATCTTTGTACTTATAGAAATTTTAATGTTATTTATGCAGCAATTATTGGGAATTTAGTCTCAGTGAATTCTGACCAATTATTTGTACTGTGTCATTAACATTCCATTTTTTAGACCTGCAGAAATATTTAAAACTTTTAATAAGTGTCTTTAAGCATCTAACACATACATAATACTTTTATGGGCACAGAGACAAATAAGAACAACGTCCTGCCTTTAAATTTTGTTCATTAAAAGAATGGGGTGAAATAATGTGCTATAATAGTTTTTAGTGATACTCTGCTATTCTTCCTCTTTTAACTTAAGTGTTTGTAAGTTTCTCCTCTTCCTCTTCCTCTTCCTCCTCCTCTTCTTCTTAATTCAAATTAGAGAGCTCATGTCTCAGTATAAAATGCTGAACCAGAAGCATTACTCAAATCTACACCAAGAAATGGCAAAGGCAGCAGGAAGAATGAGTTGGAACCGGAGACACAACTGACCATCAATGGAGACGGCGCTGTTGCGATATGTCCAGGGCGCTGGGTATCCTGAGGTCAAGGTGGTCCCCAGCCCAGGAAGAGGGGACCACAGCAGCTATTAGCCAACACAAGCCTCTGTAAGCATCGTTCCTAAGCATCGAACAGGTCTTCTTGCCAATGGAGGGGAGAAAAGGTATCTTTTTCATTGTGTGATCATGAACTAGGAAATCATTATGATGAGTGGTAAGTCCACTATGACACTTTGGGTCACAAAAGGGGATTCTGAGGTGCTTTTCCATGAAAAGCAACTCACTCAGAATAAAAATGTG
Source organism: Hipposideros armiger (assembly GCF_001890085.2). Classification (NCBI taxonomy): domain Eukaryota; kingdom Metazoa; phylum Chordata; class Mammalia; order Chiroptera; family Hipposideridae; genus Hipposideros; species Hipposideros armiger. The sequence goes on from NW_017731795.1 coordinate 764,354, forward strand.
GGGAGAGAATGAAGCCATCTCAATGGTTCCATGGTTCCAGGACATCATGACCCGCCAAAAGAACAGCAACTTTTCAGGTCACCCTCTAGGCACAATATCCAAGAAGGCTGTCAGCTATCCTTGACTGCTATCCTAAAATGTCCAAGCTGTGTATGGACAATATTTGGGTTACTCAAACATTCCCATGAGGCGTTAATTTTAGTGACTATACTTGTTCATTTCTGGGGATTCTATTTGGCCCTTTTTCAAATTTTATAGTTTTTTATTGTGTTGTCACTTCAGCTTGCTCTAGTAACTCAGATTCCTGGACTGCTAATCATTCTGTTTGTTGCAACTGCTAACTCGTTCATCATGACTCATTCGTCTTGTCACTTGACATTTTAAACTCTGAGCTCATCTCAGTGGGGTTTTCTCTTATTTTCTGTAGGATTCTTGCATGATCTGCTCTGTGGAAGAGCCCTCCAGAGAACTGGTACATTCATCTATGCCAGAGTCCTAAGGGTTTCCAGGCCAGTCTTCAGTTTAATGTTTTCAGTTAAAGTTTCTGCACAATATGAGATTTTGTACATGCTATAAATTCAGATCCTACCTTCAAACATGTCTGAGTTCTTCAAGGGAGAACGTTTTCCTCACCCAAGGCCCCTGAGTGGGCCAACTGCGCTGTTGATACCAAATCAGTGGTCATGAGTTTCTAGTCATGAGTTGGAGGTCCTTCCTCATCTAGTCTAAAATCATGTCCTTCCACATGGGTGGGTATCTAAGTCTGTTCGGGCTGCTATAACAAAGTACCATACACTGGGTGGCTTACAAACAACAGAAATTTATTTCTCACAGTTCTGGGGGCTGGAAGTCTGAGATCAGGTGACAGTATGACCAGATTCTAGTGAGGGTCCTCCTCCTGGCTTGCAGACAGCTGCTCTCCCATTGTCCTCACGTGACAGAGGGCTGAGGGATTTCTCTGGGGCCTCTTTTATAAAGACAATAATCCCATGCATGAAGGCTCCACCCTTATGACCTAATCAGCTCCCAAAGGTCCTACAGCCACATACCACCCACACTGGGGATTAAGATCTTTAATTAAACATGAATAGGGAGGACGCAAACATTCAGTGTATGGCAGTGGGCCTTTAGCTTCTGGTCCTCTTTTCTCTTGAATTATATCTGGATCTTAATCTCATAGCCTTGAGTTTAAGTTGCATCCTTTGATTTCTCTATTTCTGGTGCCTGGAGATGTTCCTAGATTTCCCTGAAGACAAGCTACATATTAAATTTTTTGGCTTATATTTTATTGATGGTTCTCAGAGTTTATTATATGCACAAGGAAGAGCAGTCAGCATCAGCGTGAGCAGCCATGTTGATGGAAGGCGCATAACCCAAGATGAAGTAAGCATACTTGGCCTAGGATCCTAATTCACTTCCAGGCAGAAGGTGTAAAGCTGCTGCATTTATTGGAGCAACAGGGCCCTGAAACCTAGACTCACGTTCAGAGAAGTAGTCAGTCAACTGCTCATTACAAACAGGAATGACCACATCACGGTGGCTGACAAAAGACAGCCTCCGAGTATTGTCTGGGAAGACCAAAAAACCCACAGCCACACACTGAAGGTCAGCTCCTTGGGAAATTCTCTGCCTTAGTAGGTTTCCACTCATGACTTTCTCAGCAGATTTTTTTTCCTAGTGTTTAAAATACTTAATTAGACCATTTCCCCTTCTTTTGTAAACTTTTCCCAACATTCCATTTTCCACTCGAAAACCACCACTTTTGCCTCCTTCTAGCACCTCACCCCATTTAATCGGGGATTCAGCGCCGTTAGTTCCCATGCCGTTAGTTCTCCTCTGGCTTCCTGCCTCCTCGTCATCCTCAGTGCTGGAGTCTTGATTCGGGCACTCAGCTTGTTTCCTCCGGCTTTTTAAGGCCCCTTCCTGATCTACGGCCCTTTTTAAACACGGACTTTCATAGGGCAACTAGAATTCATCCTTTACTGCTCCACCTTTCAGAGGCTCCCAAAGACCATCAAAATACATTCCAAATTGCTTACTACAGCACATAATAATTCTGGTTCCCTGCTCAGCACTTGCTCCCACTTATTTATTAGTCCATATATTTTAGAATAGTTTTAGCTTAGCAGAAAAATTGAGAAAAGAGTCTAGAGTTTACCCGCATACCCCACCTCCATTTCCCCTATTACTAACATTTTATATGAATGGCATATTTATCACAGTTATTAACCCAATATCGATATGCTATCGTCAGCGTATCCTCAAGCTTATGCCGATTTTCTAAGTTTTTATCTAATGTCCGTTTTCTGCCCCAGGAACCCATCCAGCGAGATTCCCCATTACATTCGGTTGCCAGGACTGCTCAGGCTCCTCTTGGCTCTGACAGTTTCTCTGTCACGCTAAACCCAGAACTGGCAGAGCAGAAAGAAAAGTCCAAGGACTTTGATCTCAGACATCTGGGTTAAATCTTTACCCCTGATTAGGCTGCATGACCACCAGCAAGTCACAGAACCCCTCAGAGTCCTGGCTGCTCTGCTTATGGGCCAAAGTAACGCAACAGGGTTGACTAACCTCTATTGAATGTCCTCAATCTAGCTGTTAGAAATAGCCAAGGTGATTATCTTCATTTTATAGACAAAACCGTGAAGCTTGTTCAAACTTGCACAGCTAATAAGTAAGCTGGAGGGTGGGGGTGTACAGGGGTGACAGCTGCATTCCTACTGTCATGCTATCTTCCCTTATTGGGGGGCGGGGAGAAACTAGGTGAAGTTTAAGAGGCGTCTGTTTCCATGGCCAGTAATTTATGTGCCCAACTCCTGAACGATTCTCCTGGAGCAGAGAGCAACCTATCTCATGAGCTCAGCTTATCCGGTGGCTTTGTGACAGCATAGATAGAGCATTCTACGTGAGAAAGAGGAAACTCATTGTCTTTATCTGAACAAAACCATGAAAGCAATAATAGCTGCCTGGTGCTGTGGGCTGACATTTTTTACAAGGCCCTGTGCTAAGCACTTGGATTCTTTAGCTCATTTAATGCTCATATCCTTCGGATGTGGTCTATACTTATATCCCTGGTAACTAGGTTTCGGCTGGGTCAAAATCTCCCCCAATTATAGGAGTGTGGGCAGAGCTCAGATTTCTCAGTCTCTAAATCCTTCTATTCCAACTACTATTTGGTACAAAGTCTATCATTTTAATGTGTTTCCTAGCTTTCAATTTAGTTTTTTTTTTGCTTTCATGTCATTTTAATACGTATTTTCTAGTCCAAAAAATTAAATTTAACACATTTGAATGTTTTTTGACTAAAATAAGATGTTTCTTCCATTTTTTTTTCTCTTAAACAAGGACTGATTAGACTCAGGAGGCATTGCTTCCTGCTGTCTTTAAAGCACAGTTAGTGATGTTATCAATGTCTATAAGCAACAAATTCCAGGAAAAAATATTGCTTTAGATAAAGGTATTTACCAACAGGAAATGCTAAATAAATTGGGAGTACACGCCACTAATTAGTATGTCCCTTTCTATCTGACGGACACATATTGACTGTGACTTTTAAAAGCTCAGACAGATCATTCTATAAAGGCCAGAAACTGGTCCATTAACTATCGTGCCAAAATCATTCTGAGAAAAATTGATATGGGAACTTCCTGTCATTGTAAAGATTTAATTTTCAAGTAGAAGGTACCAAGGCCAAAGGAAAAAATATCACTGTCAAAAAGAATAGAAATTAAGTGGAATTTAACGTTAGTTTCCAAAGTAAAGCCACAAAGTACTGGAATTTGGTACCATTTACATAATAAAATTGGTAAGGTGAATAAATCAATATCTGATCCAATTTTGTCCATAATATGGGCTGGCAAGGCCACTTGTCCTTCCTGTTACCGTATGTAAAACAACTCAGCCTTTAATTTATCATCAGGAACAGACACTGTAATATCCAAAAATATCCCCCAAACTTGCTTCATTTATTGCTTTTAAAATTATGTGCTGAAGAAGCAACAGATGTCGCTATGTGAGGCTCTTTTTATATGAGTACTTATTCAACCTGCTTCTTTTTTTTTTTTAAGGGTAGATTCTCATTTAATCTTCATGATTGCTGAAACACACTGAACTTAATAGAGCCCTTACTAACACGGTAATTCTTACTTTACAGCTGATGGGATAACCAGCAACATTTTTCCGTGGAATTTTGTCAGGCTCAGCCATTGCTTTGAATAATATGCTTGGCACCAGTACCACGCAGGTCCAATTAATTTAGCTTTTATAATGGAAGGAATATTTTACCTCTCATTACTGTTTTCCTAAATTTGTCTAGCTTTGCCCAATGATCTTTAATCTAATTTTAGATTAAATTTTCTTTCCTATATTCTTGCCTCATCCCTAATGAGTTGGTTTTTTTTTTTAACTGAAATGTTATTCAATCTATAAACGTATTTTGCAAGAAGTTATATCTTTTCAATGTTCAGTATTTACATAAAGTCTCTCAATTGATTATATACTTTTATCATTTCTGTGTTCCTGCATTTAGATTCCAAGCACTTTGGGTTCAAATAACTTTCAAGAACGTTACAGTTTTGCTGCTACTCAATTTGAGATCTTGTCCTGTTACATTTCCTAACAGGTTCTTAGATAGTTTGGACTGCTATTGATTTTTATATTATAGTTTACTTTCTAATTTGGAAAGATGTACCTTATGAAAGTGTTAGACTGACCAGCAATTATGTGATATCAAGTTCAGTACAGAGAGCAACATGGATAAAATTAAATGTTTCCTAGCCTCACCTAAGATAAGAGACCTTTACTGATTAAATTTTAGCTATGTCACTTGTACTCAAAATTTAGTGGCAGGTCAAAAATCTAAAGGACAACATACAAAATGAATTACCAGACCTCAAGAGCTAAAGTAATGGGATTCATTATATAGCCAGGTCCTTTGAGTACTGGACTTAAGGAGAATGAATGACAATTACATTCTCAAAGATTCTAGGGCACCCAACAGAGGCAAGCCAATGGGGACAGAAGGAGAGGAGAGCAGAGCAAACGCAAAATCAATAAGAAGCAATAGTGACGGTAGCATCTTCTAGCCAGATCCTGGCATTGACTGTCCCTGTCATTTTCCCTCTACCAAGTAATAAAGATATAAGAAACACCTCGCATCCCAAGGGCACCCACTCAACTGTATGGATTCTGGGGGTGGGGTGGGGGGCAGCATTGCCAGTGGCTTCCAGAGCAGGAGGGAGCCCAAGCAGGTGTGCTGCACTCAACAGTAGCGAGGACGGCTCCATCACCAAGCCCAGGGAGATGTCACCATCAACATTATAGTTAAACAGCTGTCCTGGAGCACAGTGCAGAGGACACAGCGGGAGTCTGTGTCCAAACTACTGTGAGGAGACCGACAACGGGGTGAGAAACTGAGAGAAGGTTGGAAGGCAGGATCCTGAATGGCAGGACGAGGTCTGAGGTCAGGGTATGTGATGAGAATCACTCTAGGACCCACTGCTGGTCCAATGGGGATGCTGAGCATAACCCTCATTGTGCCAGGGGTCCCATCAGTTTTAGTGAAACTGCAATGACAAGTCTGAACACACCCCTGACCCCTCTTATATTTTGAAGCTTCTGCATGAGCTTATGACCAAGTCTGGCTAAAATTAAAGGGCTATTTTGTCCTTGGTAAGCAGCAAATGAGAGTCTTAAGAATAGCATCTATACCATTTGGGCAGAGGGCACACAAATGAGAGACATCTGTGTATGAACAACTGGTTTACAAGAAAAAACTTTGAACATTGTTAACTGCAGATTTTTGCATTGATTTTTGCATGAGAAATTAGAGGAAAAGATCCAAGATGGTTTGCATGGTAAAGGTTTAATTATTTAGTTAGATAATTATTATTTATTTAACAATTCAATTAATTATTAGCCCCTACTCCATGCATTGGGGAAGGTATTGTGTCCTCCTCTCCTTTCTTCCCTAAGTAAGTAAAACTTATCAAGGATCTTCCAATCTGTTCAATGGGAACATAAAATCACTTAAATATTGTAATACAAAAAATTATAACAGTAAGAATTAGAAGAGCCCAAAGGGAAGAGAGAAAAACAGTTGCCCTACTCCCCCACCCACGAATTAGGTGGTGGTGTCTTTGGGAGGTAATTAGGATTTACCTCCTAATTAGGCAGTAATTCGTGAGGGTGGAACCCTTGTGAATGGGATTGGTGGCCTTATAAGAGCCTTAGAGAGTTTGCTTTCTCTCTCTCTCTCTTCCATGCATCAGCAGTCTGCAACCCCTAAGGGGGGGCCTCACCAGGCTATCACCATGCTGGCATCCTGATCTTGGACTTGTAGCCTCCAAAACTGTGAGAAATAAATTTCTGTTGTTTATAAGCCACTCAGTCTATGGTATTTTTGTTATAGCAGCCTGAACGAATTAAGACAGAAATTGGTCAAGATGTGAGAACCAAAAAGACCTTGAAAGAAGTAGTATTTGACCTTGGCCTTGAACATTCACTAGCTTTCAAAAGACAAAGGTTGGGGCTAGAGGTTTTCTTGGAGGGCAAATCAGACAGACACTGTCAAGACAGAAGTGGCCCTGGCATGTGTTTGCTCAAAAATCACATTTAGCTTGAAGCACCATTGTGAATACTGGATGGGAAAAAAATAAAAAATAAAATAAAATAAAATATATATATACATATACATACACACACACACACACACACACACACATATATATATATGCGTGCATAGATATTTTCTTATAAAATATCATTGAAGACCAGGATAACTGCATTTCTTGCACTTGAAGTCATTATATACATGCAAACCGAACCCCGTAGATTGAGTCCCATTAGCTAGCACATTGCCCATGTCTGTTTCCCAGCTCTTGTCTTCATTACTGCAAATCACCTTCCATGGTGCCCTTGAAGTGTTTTTAGTGTGTGCGCTGTGTGCACCTGTCCCTCACAGGCTTTGAATGTTAGAGACATGCTTCGGTGACATCTTGTTGTCATGCATTTTTGCAAAGCTGAGGTGTGATCAGCAAAGCTGAGCTGTCTCCATGGGGAGAATGTTCTGAACCTCCAACCTGACCGTCTATGGAAAGCCTTGAAGTAGAGCTTACAAACTCAGCAAGAGTCCCCACCGCTGTCTCTTCACACAACTCACAAGACAATTTGGCTCACAAGCTTTATTTCACATGTATAGCCTGTGAGCCACACTGGATATTGGCAGAAAGTAAAAGAATGTACACTTGACGGCAGTTTTTTCTTTTTTCTTTTTTCTTTTTTCTTTTTTTTTTTTTGCCCAGTAAGACCAAGAGGTTAAATGACTTGGCAAAGCTTGTTCAAGAAGCCATATCACCAGAAATTAAATTTAGGGTTCTAGATACTCAAGGAGCTGTAGATAGTCGACTAATTCTTAAAGCCTTCTAGCCACTCTAGAACCTAAAAGTGAACAACTAATAGTATAAAACTGTCCAGTATGTCATTTTGAATCAGTTTGGGTTCAACAGAATTTATTATATGCCTTATTTGGGCATGCAAAACATTTGGTTAGACTCCTGTTTTCAAGGAATTTAGGGGAGCCACACACATAAAGAGTAAACTCTAATCAAGAGAGAAGGCATGTCCAAATTTGACATGTTAAGATGTCCAGTACTAGTGAGATAAACTGAGAGCCTGAGACACAGCGATCTGAATAGTGGATATTATAATATGGTGCAGTGTCAACTGGTATCAGAGCAGAGGCTGGCACAGTGAAACTTTTATGTTCTTTTCCTTCTATATTTAAAGGCAGGGCTGCTTGGGGCATTTTATGTCCTATAGTCACATAAAGAAAAACAAACAAACAGATGACTTCATGTTGTTAAGCCTGAGCAGACTGAAACCAGATGATTCGGGAACTAATTAACTTGGAAAATCCACTTAAGGACGTGTAGCTCTATCAATAGTCTTACATTAGTAATGACTTTTCAGAATTTCAGGATGTCTTTCAATTCCCACTTGACCAGTCTGTGCTCAGCTATAATTGCCAAGAAGAGTCATTACTTGGACAGTTTACTAGGTGCCAGGCAACATGCCATGCAAGTTATATGCAAATTCATTCAGACTTCTCAATAATGATGCAAGACAGGTATTATTATTTATGCTTTTCAGGTGAGGCAATGGAGGGCCCAGGTGGGAAGGACACTTCCCAGATCCCACTGCCAGATGAAAGCAAAACTGAACACAAATCTGGTTCCATACCACCTTTACGTATTAAAAACCCCACCTACCCACACACCCAGCAATCTCTCCCATAACAGCTTCCCACAAGTTTCTTTTTCTGTAAATAATAACATTAATTTCCTATCCAGTAATAGAAATATACCCAGGAGGTGTTATTTTTGGGTAGAGCAAGAAATATTTACTAAGCTCACATGATTACTGTTAGAATTAAAATAATACGTAATCCCAAAACATTAAAATGTAAAGTGCTGTATAAATGTAAAGCTTTCACATTCTTTATAGTTAAAAATAACAGTGCGCAATTGTGTATTGTTGAAATAACAGTTGTGTTATTAGTTATTTCTGTGCTTGCCTTTTCTTGCCAACTAAACTGTCACATTGTATAGGAACGGAATGGGGCCTATTAATGTTGGGTCCTATTAATAGTTGATGTTGAAGGGCCTCAGCTGAAACGTCCCCCTTTTTATATAAGGGTATCATTTTAACACAGAACATTGGGGGGATTCATATTTAAGAATATTTGACTAAGGAAGTAATTGGCCCTCAGTCATGATTTTTTTTCTGCCTTGACTGGAATAAGTTGAATGTCAGGAAGAATAAGACTGTTGAATGATTATTTTGTGGATTCAGTCTCACAGCTTTATAAGCAGATCTTTGATATCTCATTTTTTTAGCAGGTTGTGATTTATTCCACAGTTATCATGATAATTAACTCTCATGAACCATTATTAACTTTCAATGTGATAGGGCCTATTTTTTTGAAAGGTACATTTTTTTATGTAAAAAATTTCTTTTACCAACATAACTATATGAGCGTAATCTTGGACAGAGTAGGCACACACCTGTTAGGAGGGTGGACGCAGCCCAAGGGCAAATGTTTACGAGTTGACTACACATTACCTATTTTGACACTACCACAAAACCACAGCTTGTAAGCTTATCTTCCCACTAGGTTTACAATGGTCTATGAGAAATTTCTTCTCGCTGGGTCATGGCTTTCACTTTTCCTTAGAAAATTTGGTGGGGCCAAAGAAGAAAACTGGTGTAAACGGTGAACCATCGTGAATTAACTTGGACTCGCGATGTCTCTCTGATTCTGAGGGTTGTAAGACCAAGCACACATACGTATGTGACTGATGCCAAATAGTGACACGTTACCTTAATTCATCACGATCTGGGTGACAGAATTTTATCTCAAATTTACTCGAGTCAACAAAACAAGACTTTGGTAAAGAGTAATATGTCTGCTGTTCACATGTCCATTAGAATTATTTTTCATTACCTGCTTATACGAGCCTCTCACACTGGACTTTCTCTCTCATATGTATGGATGGAGGTATGTATGGCTGTGTGTGTGCATAGTTTTTCTTCTAGTTCATAGCAGACTAAAATTCATTTTACATTTTCCCACCCAATGCTATCAATTTGTATCCATTTTATCATGGACCCACTGCTTTTGCTGTGGTCGGGGGACCTCGGAATTGGATATTGATGATGCCAAAGCAGTGTCCGTAACACAGCTTACTGACTGTGAAGTCCTGCATTTCACCCCAGGCTCTGACTTTGCCCGCGTCCCTTGTGCTTTCATACACTGCTTTCATTTCCCGCATGGGGCCTGTGAAACACAGACGATGGGGACTGCTGGGGCCGTGGCTTTTCAGCTTTTTAAGCACCATGTCTTTGGAGCACTTTGTTGAAAAACACCATACCGGCCACATCTGTTTATTCATTCAAACCATAGAAAACAACATTTCTTTTAAGATCTTTAAATCCGGCATATTGTTCTGCTTGATCATGTCCCGAAGGTATATGCCGTTGATCCCCTGCAGGAGCTGAGCTTGCCTACGCTAATTATGCATTGTATTCTAGTCCTTTGAAACGGGCACTGGTCTTGGAGTAGTACCCCTGCTCCCTGAAAGCAGTGCTAGTCATCGCCGCTGCAATTAACTGTGAACTGGGAACTGCTTAACACTGTTAACACAGTCAATCTGCTAAGCTCAAACCTGAACATGAAGAAATCAGATCTAACGCGTGATTAGATCTCAGGTTAGGAGATGCTGGATGGAGACGCCACGCTCCATGTCCACCTCACTTACAATGTCGCCGTTGTCCTAACAAGTTTAATAACCTCGCTTAGCATTTTAAAAAGCCTGGAGGCTATTCTACTACATTAAACACCAGAGGGGGAACAAACTCGGAATCTGAATTCACAAATGGACCCTGAGCAACGTGGGCCCGTGGGTACGGTAATCCCCTCTCGTTTAAGGTGTCCACCAGCAAAGCACAGGCCGCATCATGTTTGCATGTCCTGTGGTATCATTTTAAGGAGCTGATTACCGAACTGCCTTCTCCCACATGCCACTCCCATGATGGAGGGTAGGTGCTTACATGAAGAACACTGAAAACCCCCTTCAGACTCCCAGTGTGTTACGTCTAATGCTAATACAGTAACAGCCCTTCATTCTGACCGAACTACCTTAAATATTTCTATTAACTAAGCCCCAAATAAAACGCACCTTTTCTATGATTCAGAAATACGTGTGTATATGTGTGTGTGTTTATATGTATATATACTTCGATAGGTTGTATTTGTAAAAACTTGGACAATAACGAGTCACACAGTGCCCCATCTACGTCAGTGGAGTTCCGCGGTGTGTGGGGCGGGCTGTGTAGAAATGGGTGGGAGGGGCTAGTGTTGGTGTCAGGGGAGGTGCCCCTGCAGGTGGAAGCCAGAGACCCCAGGAAGGCAGGTAGAGGACCAGGGCTGTTTCCCCGCCTCCCCCACC
>NW_017731795.1:775364-811841 GCF_001890085.2 Hipposideros armiger
CCACCACCACCACGTCCACCACCACCCCCACCACCACCAATGGTGTGGGAAACGAATGTTGTGGGCAGCCAACTAGCAGGGTTGTGCAGCCTGAGGCCATAGGAGAAATGTGACCCTCTCCTCAACATACACTCTCATGTTCTGAACCAGTGGAAAAAGTTAATAAAAGTCCTACAATCAAAACACACAACAATAAAGCCCCATGTTGCCCATGCCATGGTCAACCCTCAGGAAGCCACCCGGGGGCCGGCGAGGCCTCGTGGAAAGATCACGGGGAGCTTATAGGAACACGTTACTGCAGGCTCGTGAAATACACACCTACCTGTCTTTACGAAAAATCTCTGTATCGTATTCATCCTGGGTTGTTTACCTTAATTAGGAAATTTTTTTAAAAAAATGTTGCCTTAAAGTAGTACTTCTCTTGATTAACTGTGATATTTGGCTCCCTTAAGCTTCAAGCTTCTGGGGAGTTCCTTACCTGCCTTATCCGAATCCTGGCTCTGTCAGCCAGCATTAGGAAAAGAGTAATAATAACATAAGAGAGCACAGCAGGAAGTATCTGGGTGCCTCAAACATAGGAGGTTTGAACAGTCATATCTGTGTGGTCAGGGCTGGGTTATAAAATGTATTGCTTTCTGCAGTCAGACAGGCAAATCAGAAAATTACTGACTGGCGGGGACCAAATCAGATACAGGAATTGCTGACAGGAGCAGCCTGTGCAAGCCTCAGAATGCACTGTGGCGAAAGGTGGTTTTTTATTATAATCAGCTTCAGGTGTCCAAAACAACATAGTGATTAGACATTTACACACCTCACAAAGTCATCACCCCAACAAGTCTACCACCCATCTGACACCAGACATTGTTATTATTCCCTGTATTATTCCCTGTTATTATTCCCTGAATACATTGACTGTATTCCCTATGCTGTACTTTACATCACACACACACACACACACACACACACACACACACACACACATTTAGTTATGGAATGTATTTTATAGTTGACATTCCCTCTTATTTTATATTATTTTCAGGTGTACAGCACAGTGATTAGGTATTTATATAATTTATGAAGTGATCTCCTGATAAGTCTAGTATCCAACTGACACCACACATAGTTTTTACATTATTCACTATATTCCCCATACTGTATTTCTCATCCCCATGGCTATTTTGTGACTATCCATTTGTACTTCCTAATCCCTTCACCTTTCTCAGCCATTCCCCCAAACTCCCCTCCCATCTTGCAACCATCAGTTTGTTCTCTGTATCCATGAGTCTATTTCTATTTTGTTTGTTCATTTATTCTGTTCTCTAGATTCCACACAAAAATGAAATCATATTACGCGTTTCTTTCTGAATTCCTTTGTGGTCTTTTGACTATAAGGGATAAAGAACAGCACGTAGCCTCAGGGGTTGAGGGAAGTGCCTGGCCCCCCTGCCACTGCTTCCCTGGGTCTGAGAAACACATCTCTGTACCAGTTCAAAAGGTATTGTGAAGTCTAACCCTTTCCCATCATTGAAACCCAGATTCATACATGAACTTGGCTGTGCTCTGGCCTCTAGGCCAATGACCTTGAAACAGCAGGAATTGGCATGGTGTGGGTTCCCAGGGCCCTGCCTCTGCATACTGCTATGCATCACATCTTTCTGGCAGGTCCTCAGTCTGGGGTTAGTGTCCCCCAAACATTATGTCCTTGTGTATAGGAGGTGGAGAGCAAGGCTCCTGTGTGAAAAGTTCCTCCCATTCCCCACACATAACATTTGAATGATAAGAATTCTGAGCGCTGACCCCCAAGAATATTCCACATTCAGAGAACAAAAACCTTCCTGAATGCACTCATGTATTCATTCAGTAAACAAGAAATTACTGAGTGCCTTGTAAGCATCAGACACTGTTCTAGGTGCTGGGCAAGAAGCAGTGAGTCAAAGGATGAAAATCCCCACTTTCAAGGTGGCAACATTTTGGGGGTGAGGGAGGTGCCAATAAGCAGATACATTAAGTAAAATAGATAGTGAGTCACAGAAAAAGAATGCTGGGGAGAAAATGAAGCAGGGATGGGATGGGGGGCAGGGTAGAGACTGCCCTGGGGTGAGGGGATATCATTTTAAGTTGGTCACACAAAAAAGTCTGAGAAGGTACCATTTGAACAAAGACTTGAAGGAAGTGAGGGGCTGAATGGAAAACTAGGGGGTTGGGGGGAAAGTTCTAGCAAATGTAAAGTCCCTGATGCTGGAGCTTGGTTGGAAGACTCATCAGCAAAGAGACGAAAGTGCTGGAACAAAAGGGGTGGGGGGTGCAGTGGGTGGGGTGGGGTTGGAGGATGGGGTCATGGGGAGAGGGAGAAGGCAGGCTGTGTATGCAGAGACTTTAAGGCCACCATAGCTTTGAGCTTTTCTTGAGATGGGGAACCAGAGAGAGGTGTGGGCCAGAGGGGTGAAACAGTTGGACTTCTGCTTACCGGCCCCCTCTGGCTGCTACTGAGATGAGTTTACAGGGGAACGAAGTTGGAAATGGGTGGAGGACACTGGTGGCTGGGTCAACAGTGGCGGCAGATGCAGAAAGAACTATGTGAATTCTGGATAATTTTTGAAGTTAGAGTCAATGGATCTAATGAATTGGATACTCCATGTGATAAAAAGCGAGAGTCAAAGACAACCCCTGAGTTTTCATATCTGAGAAGCTGGGCATATGGAACTGCTATTTTCTGACTTGGAAGAGACGGCACCGAAAGCGCAGGTTTGGGGTGGGTGAGATCGAAAGTTGACTTTTGGGCATGGAGAATTCGCGGTGCCATGAGCGTCAGGAGTCTGGAGTTCAAGGAATTTTGCAGTGTGAGAGAGAATTCTGGGTTGTCTGGCGTTTAAGGGAGGATTCTGAGCTGGAGATAGCTATTTGGCAGTTGGCAGAGAACAGATGGCATTTAAGGTTGGAGTGGACCCAACTGGCAGACTTGGTTCATTGTACTCCTCAGTGTTTTAAAAGAGGGAATTTGTATGCCGTTAGATGGAGCATGTAACTTCTGATTTTCTCCACTGGCCATCACTCTCTCTGCCTCACAGCTGTCCCGCCTCACTCATGTATGACGTCTATGGTTCCCTCTAAGAGTAGGGATCTTGTTCTGTATGGTTGAGTGATGCATGTTCTTGGCATGGAGTCAATTCTCATCAAACATCTGACAATAAACGGATGACTTCTGGTACAGAAAACTGAAACTGCTCGACAAAGGTTCAAGGAAAGTCAACTCCTAGGAGCACACTGGAAGATTACAAAATGAGGCAAGAAACAGATGTGGAAGAAAGAAATGTCTCAGAACGGACTTCTCACTCTAGGTAGACCTTGTGGAAGGAAAACTGGACTGTCAGTATGAGTGATGCAAGAGAGAGAACTTGAGAGTGGCAATTAAAAACAGGCAAAGAACTAGAGATCAGAATCATTCAGGGTCAACATGGCGGCATTTGTTGGGGTCACCAGCTGGCTCTCCCCAGCCAGGCTTTCTCCAGTGGCGTCTCAACCACACTCTCTATGTTCTAGTAGCCAAGTTGAGGACCATTCCACATTCCACAAATGCACCAAGTTCTTTCACACCCCCCTTGGCTTTGATTGGGCTCTTCTCCATGCCCTTCTTCTGCTGTTCAACCTATGGACTGTCACTCCACATTCAAAGCTCTCTCCAAAAGTTTTGCCTCTGTGATAACATTTCCCATCACTACTTCAAGTGAACTTTAGATTCCATCACATGGTGTTGTGCAAAGTTGACTTCAGGTCTGACTGGGTCATTTGGCCCGTGAATACCAAAGTATACACAATATACTGTGCAAAGGCACAACACCTATCTAAGAACTAGTAAATGCGTGTTGCATTCAATGCAGGACAGGATCTAGAAACAGAGAGCTGGCAAATAAGAAAGGGTCAGTCTCCCAAGGGAATATGTTACAGCCAGAGGAAACCAGCCAGGAAAGGCAACATCTGTACTCTGCAGAGAGTAGCCCACAGGTCCATAATGTGCTGGGATGACATGCCACCCCAGACCAACTATTGGGTTGTCGGAAAAGTCATGACG
The DNA here is from genome assembly GCF_001890085.2 of Hipposideros armiger. Lineage (NCBI taxonomy): Eukaryota > Metazoa > Chordata > Mammalia > Chiroptera > Hipposideridae > Hipposideros > Hipposideros armiger. The sequence continues at coordinate 779,434 of NW_017731795.1, forward strand.
TATTTTGCTGTTTTTCATTGCAAAAATGCGTCATGACTTTTCCGACAACCCAGTGTTTCCTATCCCCCTGTTTGAGTTGGTTTTGTTTCTGAATTTCATGTTCACAATGCAATCTTTTGACTGATAACTTAACTTCTCATACCTGACACTGTAAAATTATCACCTTTGACTGAGGATAAATATTCAGTAACAAATACACTCTCCATTTCTAAAATGCATTTAAGGCATTTGATTGACGGTTTAAAAATCAGTCTTCTGGTTTGGGTTAGTACAGTCAAGTTCACTAGAATCTACTGATGTTTAACAAATGGATAAAATTTACTATACCAGCAAAATTAATAACCACAACCAGAAAAAGAAGTGACAAAAAAAGAGTAAGAAAGTTCTGAAATTCAATTAATCAGACAACTTACTGCATGCCTCCTCTGGAGGGTACAAGTTTGAGGGGATTCAAACAAATATAGGATGTTCACGTGTCTTATAATATAACTCAGAACATTAAAACTGATGGATATGGAACAGCAGGTTGGAATACTCATGTCTTACAGGGTGTGTTACCAAGAGATATGTGAGATCAAGTCACAAATTATATATTATCATTATCTTCATTCTAGACACCATGATATGGTCACTTAGAAACTGGGAAACTACACAAGGTCAAAGTGGAAGTCAATGGCAGACCTGACAATGGCAGACCAGATTCACCCCCAGACTCTGCTCCTAACCACTACCTTCTAGTTCACTGAGGAAATTCCATGATCCAGGCGGTTTATCCATCATGTTATCCATCATGACTTGACATATTTTATTCTGTTATTTTAATTATTCCAGAGAATCAAAGATGATAGAAAGTTTATGTATGTATTCTATGGGGCAAGTGTGAACTTATAAGCGCTAGACAAAAAAAACCCCCTGCTACTTATGAAATGCAAAGATTCCAGTGAAAATAGTAGGAAACCAAATAGAGTGGTTTATCAAATGAAGAGCATAATGTATACTAGAGGTATGCTTGTAAAGTTGGTAACCCTGACTTTCACCAGGGACATCCAGCCCTGTCTGATAGGGCCTACCAACACTTTCTGAATGAGGGGTAATGGGAAACATGCAAAACCCTCACTATTCACCGCTGACTTTATCATATACCTAGGAGAGTCAAAAGAATCAACTGAAAAAAATTAATAATCACCCCTTCAAAACAATTTCAGTTTAATGGCAGGTTATATGATATATACCAAAACCCAATAGCTTTTTTGTATGTTGGCAAAAAGCACAACATAATGCATAACATTATTTAGGGGAAAATTCACCTTTTTATAATTCATCAATTTATAAAATGTCTAGAAATAGATTATATAGAAAAATGAGAGAAATATAAAAATAAATTTATAAAATTCATTAAGGAGCAAAAACAAAAAGGAACTATTTCATGCAGCTAGGAAAACATCATATTTCTAGATGGGAAGAGATCACATTTATTTTTATTTTTATTTTTTTAAAGCAAATTAACTTTATTTATTACTATTATTTTTAACTTTCTGGCCACCCATTGGCAGCTGAGCTCAAATCATTGTCTTCAATCTAGTTGTAGAGGGTACAGCCCATGTGGGAATCGAACCAGCAACGCTGTTGCTCAGAGCTCACACTCTAACCAACTAAGCACCCCGGCCAGCCCCGAAAAGATCTTATTTTTGAAATCTCACTTCTTACCAGAATAAATACATCTTGAATGCAATCCCCCCAAAATGTATTTGCATTCTTTCATTACTTGAAATATCAAGTATATTTATCTAAAAAATATCTACAGAAAACTAGCAAACTCAGTTTTGAAAAAGAAGATCTATCAATCATAAAAAAATACTGTAAAATGACAATAACTAAATTTGCTTGCAACTAGTACAGATATAGACAAATACGTCAATGAGGACATAACTGAGTGTCCAGAACAACCCAGCACATATGAGCATTTAATAAATAATGTTAATTGGAAAATAGTAATAGTAAATAATAAGTGTTAGGCATGTTATATATTTATTTTACAAAAAACATGGGCCCTTGTCTCATAAGATATCTAAAATATATCCCAGCAAGACTGACATTTGAAACAAACAAAACCCCAAACAAGAAAAGAAATAACTATGAAAGAACATAGTTGAAGAACTATGAGGCCATTATTTCTATTTTATAATCTTGTATTGAGAAAGATATTCCTAAGATGCAAAAGGCACAAGTTATAAAGAAGAGTAAGAAAAATTATATTTTCAGTAAGTTAAGGATTCCAGAAACAATTTAAAACACAAAAGAAGACTGTGAAATATTTTTCCAATGTATATAAAGGGTTAAAGAGCAGCACAGCAAAAGAAATCATCAACAGAATGAAAAGGCAACCTGCTAAATGAGAGGAAATATTTGCAAATCACACATCTGACAAGACGTTTATAACTAAAATATATACAGAAGTCATACAATTCCACAACAATAAAACAATGTGATCAAAAATGGGCAGAGGATCTGAACAGACATTTTCCAAAGAAGATATAACAGATGGCTGACAGGTGCATGAAAAGATGCTCAGCATCACTAACCATCAGGGAAATGCAAACAAAACCACAATGAGATATGACCTCACACCTGTCAGAATGGCTATTATAAAAAAGACTAGAAATAGCAAGTGTTGGTGAGGATGTGGAGAAAAGGGAATCTTCTTGCACCATTGGTGGGAATGTAAATTGTACAGCCACAATGGAAACAGTGTGGAAGCTCCTCAAAAAGTAAAAATAGAACTTCCATATGACCTAGCAATTTTTTTAAAAAATATTTTCTTGCTGGGGAATTGGGGGAGGGGAACAGCGTTAGGGAATCGGGGAAGGGAAACAGACAAGTTGCTCTCCTTTTGTTCTTCAGTCTTGTGGAGGACGTTGCTTCACTGGCCCATATTGGTATTATCATTGCTCTCTTCCCGGGTGAGGCAGTTGCTCGCTGGCCATTGGACGGCCGCTCACGTGGCTCACAGCAGCTCATGCCGGCTGCCAGCTGTTCAGGCTGGATTCCAGCCACTCACGTTAGCTCACAGCAGCCCACTGCAGGAGGGGCTGCAGCCTACACTGTCGCTGGCAAGTCACAGCAGCCCAGCTCCAGGTTGAGCTGTTGTTCACCATCTTAGCTGTAGAGGGCGCAGCATCACTGGCCCTCATTTGGGATCCGAACCAGGGCCCTGCTTCTCAGAGCTGGCGTCCCAAGCTGACTCTTAGCCAACACGCCACTCGGCTGGCCCTGACCTAGCAATTTCACTTCTGGGTATTTATCCAAAAAAAATAAAAACAACTAACTCGAAAAGTTAGGTTGTTTCCATATCTTGGCTATTGTAAGAAATGCTGCAAGAACATGGGGAATACTAAGTGCCTATTGATAGATAAATGGATAAAGAAAGTTGGTATAGATATGGAATATTATTCAGCCATAAAAAAGAATGAAATCTTGCCATTTGTGAATAACATGGATAGATCTTGATGTCACTATGGTAAATGAAATAAGTCAGAGAAAAACAAATAACATATGATCTCTATTACATGTGGAATCAAAAAACAAAACAAAACAAACAAAAAAACCAAACTCATAGATATAGAAAACAGATTGGTGGTTGACAGAGTCAGGAGTTCGGGGAGTGGAGGGCGAAATGGGTAAAGGTGGTCAAAAGGTGAAAAAGAAGACATTAAAAATGTTAATAAAAAATAGTATAAAAGAGGTCCAGTCAATGGAAAAGAAAAAAACAGAAGCCCAATAAAAAATGGTCAAAATACATAAGCAGGCGCCTCAGTAAAGAAGAAGAAATAGAAACTGCTTACAACCAGAAGGAAACACGCTAAACCTCAGCAGTAATCAGGGAAATGCACATCTTTATGAGACATCACAGTGTTCAGAGTGTTCACAAGTGTTCATAATCACAGATGATGATCACATCCAGTGTTCATCTGTGTGACGGGGGTGGGGCGGGTCCTCTCACACATGGTACTGGTCTAAATTGACAAATCCTTTCAGGAAATCAATTTGTCAGTAACTGCTGAAACAGAAAGTGTGCATACGCTTTGACCCAGAAATTTTTGTCCAGAAAGGAAAGAAAGAAGTTAGGAAGTTGGAAGGAAGATAGAGAATAAGGAAAGAAGAGAGGGGAGGAGGGAAACAGGGAGCGAGGGAAGGAGGAACAGCAAAGAAGAGAGGGAGGAAGGGCAGAGAGGACGGAGGAGAAAAAGGGGAGATTTACTGAGAAAAAAGCAATTCAGCAACCGTCACCAGTTTACCTCCAGTGATATGAAATCTAAACGGTCTTCACAGTAGTAGCACAATGTGAAAGTTATCTTTTGTTTCATGTCTAGCTTGAGAAAATCTTACCAAGGTTGTATACCAAATAATTTAAAATTTAACATAAAAAAATCAACTGCTGATGAGCTATGTGTCCCTCCTTGTTGCTATTAATATTTCTAAATATAGTTTATAATACCCAGTTTATCTGGAAACAGTTGACAGACATAGTAATAACCCAAAGCTTTAGACAATATGCAAAATTGTTCAATTATTTTAATATCCAGACTTACGTTCACATAGACACAATTCTTTACTTGGTTCAGTGAAAATATAAAACAAGTTAAATATTTTTATTCATTTGTATGTTTATAATAAGATTTTATTTATTGAAACACCCATCACTGAACACAGAATAAAGGATATAAAATGTCATGTGAGAAATAATTTCAAGTAGATAAACTGAGATAAAACATTTATTTGAATTTTTCTTAACCTATACTATTCGTTTTTATTTTGTAAAATGTAAAATTAGGTTTTACTTGACTGTTCTGCACTTTAGAGTTTGCTTTTATAACACCTGCACACACAGACACAGTTATTTTAACCAGTGGAAATTCTCAGTATGTTTTCTTTTTTCAGAAACCAACTACTATTTTTAATGTAACTTAAAAATCTTATGACATGCTTATTTCCTTATAACCTTTTCTTTCCTACAGCATATGATCTTTAAAAAAAAGCTGATTATCTCAGAAAACACTCAGCTGTTGAGTATTTCTTCAATTTCAATCAATTTTCTTGGCCATCTTAGAATCACCAATTATTTACATAATTTCTTTCAGTGGCTTTACATTATTCCATAATTTTTATAGTTAGCCTACTTTTTAAGCAACACTATCCATGAAATTGTGAATAAGATGTGTTATTTATGTTTTCTAAGTACCCACTGAAATAAACATGTAAATGTGAAAATGAAAATGTTCAACCAGGAGCCACCAACAACCATCCCACCTGACACAACCTTACTCCCTGCACTTAGAAAGTGCTGCCCGAGATGTGGGCATTTCTATTTCACGAAGTCTAGAGTAAACGTGTTAACTAAAAATATGATTTCCCTACAAATCTTAAAGTTTTTGAAATTTCCATTGATTTGATGCTTTCCATATTTGAACTCAGCTTCTTAAACAGCTTAGATAGAAATATATCAACCCGTGATTTAAAAAAAATAATATATATATATAAAATTATATATATATATATATATATATAAATATATATAACCATACAATGAAATGTGGTATAGGTTTGTGAATTTTAACACACATATAGATTCATGTGACCAGTAGCACAATCAGGATACAGAGCAGATCCAACACTCTAAAAACCTCCTTCATGAAATCCGTTTAGATACCCTTCACCCACCGAGAGCCCCAGGCAATCACTGATGTGTTTTCCATCTTTGTGACTTTGTCTTTGAGGAATGTGACGGTCTTACTCATTCAGCAAATGTCTTTGGGTTCACTGACGTTGTTACACATATCAATGGTTTGTTCTTTTATACTGCTGAGTAATATTCCGAGGTGTGGTTCTACCACAGTTAGTTGAAACGTTCGCCTGTTGAAAGACATCTGGGTGTGTCTAGATGTTGACTGTCACAAATACAGTGAGTATGAACATGCATATGCAGTTTGGGCATAAACATAAGTTTCCATTTCTCCAGGGTAAATACCCAGAAGTTTGATTCTGGGTCATATGGTAAGTATTTTTTATGTTTAGCTTTCTAGAAAACTGCCCAACTGTTTTCCAGAGCCTAGCATTTTATATTCCTTTCAGCAATGTATATGAGTTCCACTTCCTCTGGATTCTCGCCAAAACCTTGTATTGTCAGGGTCGTTCAGAATTTGTTTGTTATTAAATTTTAGCCATTCTGATAAGTGCGCAGTCATATCACATGGTGGTTTTCATTTGCGTTTGCCTAGCGGGTAACAATGTTGGACAGCTTTCCAAATGTTTATTTGCCATTCTTCTATCTTTTGTGGTGAAGTATTTGTGAACACGTCCTCCATATACCCTTTCATTCGAAACTACAGAGATACTTCTTTATCACTTTTCTAGATGAAATTTGTAGGCTATAAAAATATGCCTGGATTAGGCAATCTGTCTGAGTTTCTTATGCTGTCAACTCATTTTCCTTTTAAAAATTCAATAATGCACTCTGAAAATCATTGAATAGGAATAAACATGTGAAAAGAGGAGCTTTTCAACATACTGTTTGACTTTCTTCAAGTGAAATGAGAACAGAAGGAGCTGGGAGATGCATTCTGAATAAGGTAACCACATATGCAAAGAAGAACAAAGTTGATGAGTAATAACGCAGCCAGTGACTGGCACACATCTGCCCACAGAACTTTTACATTCGCATGTTATTCCCTATGCTTGCTCACTGAGGTGTCCTGATACACATTCAATTGTCATTCATTTTATTTATAGTTTTTTTAAAATCTAGATTTGCTATTAGGAAAGCATTTTATCATCTGCAGGCACAGCTGTGTGTGAAACAACAATTTACTGAATGCATACGAGGCAGTTTCTGCAAATTTTGTTGTAGGTTTGTTGCGTTTATTCCAATGCCTCCTGACTCCACCTGATCTTGTAATGACTCAGATTCATATTCTAGAAGGTGCTTCACAGCTGTCCCAGTATCAACCTCAGTCCACACTGAACATCCCTGATGTGAATTCATGCTGAAGGAGGTGAAGCAAACTTCAAAATAAAGCAAAACCTAAACCTCAACTGAGAATCTCCCATTAGATCTTTATTGTGTTAACATTTGACTTTTTGCTACAGACAAGTTTCGACAACATTTTTAAAAACTCCAATCTATGAGATTTTCAAATTTTCCATATAAATAAATAATGATGCATGAATTTCTGAAGCCAGATAGAAAAACAAAGAAAATGTTTCACAATTATGTTTTATCTATTAAAAACGATAACACATTTTGAGAAGTATGTTGAGTTTTATTCTTTATGTGTTACTTACGAAACATAAACATTTAAACAAAATACAAATTAAGCTTCCATTGCACTGGAAATTCAATGTGCATTTATCACACATTTTTCTCGTGGGTAAACAGGACCTAGGCACTAACTAAGAGATCTTAAAAAGCCACAAAATGCCAGGCAAATTTAATGAAGATTACTTACATGTACCAAGCCTTTTCATTTTGAATTCTATATTCCCAATTTTTGTGCCTGACAACAAATGTTGTCTTTAAGAAACAAAATAGAGCATATGTGTGTATGGACACATACTCTGTATTTTAATTTTGTTTTTCATTACTTAGATAATCTGCAAACTCATATTCTTAAATGTTAATAGAGATATTCGGATGCATGAGAACAGTTAATCACAAGTTTTGAATAATATCTAGTTAACTCCCTCCCTGAAGTAAAATACGCAGAAGAGGACACATTGAAATAAAAACATGAGGGGTTGCTTATGATGAAAACTGAAAGCGTTTCTAAGAAATCAAAAAGTAAGATGAACATGAGTATTGATTTTCAGATTTTTGAAAAGGGAGAAAGAGTAAATTTTTAGAAGTCCTGAGCCTCTCCTTCCCCGACCCCCACGGTATGACACAGTTCTGAGTGTGATTGCTACCTGGGACCCACCTGTCCCCAGCGCTGCCTGGCAACCTCCACGTTCTTGGGGGAAGCCTCCCCTGTCACATAAATGGCAGGATTTGGAATGTGTAATGAGATGGATCATTTGTTATAAAAAGTGCAAACTGTTAAGTAGCACCTACTGGGCTCCAGGCACCGTTCTCAGCGCTTTCCACACCTGCTCGCAGCCAGACCAGGAGGTAGGCACATTGTTAACACCCTTCCCCATTACGGATGAGCGGACCAAGGCACAGAAGAGTTAAATAGTTACTGAGGTCCCCAGAGCTAGGAAGAGGCAGAGCTGGAATTCCGACCCAGGAAGTCTGGCTCCAGAGTCCACACTCTTACTGTCGCCCTGAGTCCTCAGAAGACAGAAACACAGGGCACCCTCCTAAGAACAGATGCATCTACATGAATGCTCCAGAAAGACTGAAGGCTCCCCGAACAGTCATCACATGAAACACCCCTCTCTCTGCAAGTTCCCTGTCTGAGTAGGGGGCCCAGGAAGCACTAGCTGATGCCAAAATGGAAGATGCTATGGCAACAAGTCTGGTTCCCAGGCAGATACCCAGTCAGCGTTTTAAGTAACATGTTTCAGACAGAATCCAGCGACTCGGCAACCACTCATGATGAATTCTTCCTAATTACCATGGAACATTTGGTTCTCTCTCGACACTGTGCTGTCACCAAAACACTGTATTTCATGCATGAGAACTTGCTTAGCAAAAACATTTTCAAAAAGAACAAGGACAGCTGTCAAAAAATGATCATACCCTTTGAATCATGAAATAAGCTGTTGGGTATCTTTATCGGTGAAATGGAAACTGGGTATAGCACGTGAGTCTTTACCCCAAATCCCATAACACATGAGTACTATCTTGTACATACTCGTATCTACATATCGGGGTACAATGGAAGCGAAACACACTCGCCAGTACTATTTCACATGATGGCTACAACTACCATGCAGGTTAGGTACACAGGTGTTCTTACTTGCTATTGCTCCGAAAAGGCTTTCAAGGCTTGCAGAGGTTTAAACCTTAATCTAGTGTTACTGACATATGAGCTTGTAGACTAGTATTATTCCCTTACTGTTGGGAAGGCTGTCCACTCTTCATTACTTAATATCTTGGTGCTAGGAATGCCTTGTTTAATGCTGTAGGTATGTCTTACACATACTTATAAGTATGTATAAACATCAGAAAATGTCTATGGGGCTGCCGGTTAGCTCAGATGGTGAGAGCACAGGCTCATAACACCAAGGTTGCCAGTTCAATTTTCACATGGGCCAAGGAGCTGCACCCTCCACAACTAGATTGAGGACAACTACTTGACTGGGAGCTGATGGGTCCTAGAAGAACACACTGTTCTCCAATTAAAGTTTTAAAAAAAATGTCTGTGTGTATATAAAAAAAAATGTCTGTGTGAGCTGATTTTTATATATCCATATCTATGTCTGTATCTATACCTATATCTATGTCTACACTTCCTTTCTCCTACTAGCTTTATATGTGAAAAAATTGACTAATACATAAAAAGAAAAATACATGTAATTGATATAATTAAAATGAATGGGTTTGAGTTAATGACCTACATGGCTTTGAAGCAGCTGTTTAGATGATACAACTTGACTTGACATTTGGAAAACCAAGGGATAAGGCCTTGAACTACATCAGCGTCTTTCATCCTGAGGTCTGCAGAATTCCATTCTGGGGTTTTAAGTCTAGGAGTGACTGGGGTGAGGGGAAGGAGGGGAGATTCTAGGCTCCTCCCCAGTTAAGCAACTTGGAACTCCATCATTTGGGCTGAGTTATATATAGACCGGACTTCAGAGGAAGATTTCATTAGAAATTCACAATCAGAACATATATGAAAATCTCTGATCTTCAAACAACTGTGAAACCTCTGATCTTTAAGGCTCCTTATAACTGAATATATTTGTCATTTAATTCCTTAAAAGACATATTAAGGTTAAAATTTATTGTGATCTTATAGAGAATGGCATCTTCACTCTCTATACATCTGTGCAAAATACACAAAAGTATATGTCTGCTGAAAATCTAGTCGTCTAGAAGTCATTTATACTGATCTAAACTACATATACACATATGTGTGTAAAGCTGCCGCCTTACCTAGCTTCATTTAGGTTAACTTTAAGTGCTCAACAGAAATGAAATTCTATTAAACAGAATGCCAGTCTTCAGACTTGACTATCTGAGTCAATGAGGTTTTATGTAATGTTTTATTTCAGAAGAGCAAGCTATTATTTTAAGGAAAAATTTGAATTTGGCTTTGCTAATTTTCTCTAAGTCTTCAGTATATAAAAATGTTAAGGAGCTGAAAAATGTTAACTGAGGATAAACGGAGATTGGTCACTGGAATCTTTTAGATTTATACATGTCTGAATTATTAAAAACCAATTTTAACATACATAACATTAAAAAGGTGTCAAATATCGCAGTGATTACATTTTTATGAAAAAAATTGGTAGAATTTATGCCTAAAAATACTTAGACTTTAAAGACTGTTAATGCAGTGCCCATACTTCAGGAAGAAAAGATCTATTTGTGGTCCTTAAAAATATATTAGTTTTCATTGCGCACTCACAAGCAAGACTCTAAAGCTTTCAGTGGATAACAAACACAGTCATTGCTAGTGACTAAGTGATCCCACGAATATTTTCTGACTCTGAAGAAGTGAGTTTGTTGCTACATCAGCAAACATGATGAACCATTTGGCTAAAGAGAAAGATAAGTCTCATCCTTCATGGGATGCGAACCTTTTTTGAAGCTCCGCTATCAATCCTATCACTGCATTCACCTTATTCGCAAAGAGAGGGAGCTTTCCAATCTATAAATGCCTATTATCACATTGCTCAACTATGTGGGAGTGGTATTTGAAAAAACAAAAACAAAAAACTGTTGACATCAAATAAATATAAATAATCTCCAAAGAGATGCTGCCACCTTTTGGTTGTTCTTCCCTGAAACACACACACACACACACACACACACACACACACACACACACACACACACACAAGCACACACTCACACGCACACACACACTCACTCCTGAAAGCTTGCAGTCTGAGAAACGCTCAGTGAAATGGCTGTGAACATCCCAGAGCCGTAAGCAATTCCATTATGTCCGTGTTTCTTAGTTAGATGGTTCCCACTATTTTTGATGGGTTTCAGAAAGGCTCATTGATGTGGAGTAATTTTTCCAAATGTTAATATAGCAATAGAAAAGACCCATTTCAGAAATGGAGAAATGTTATGTTTTATTGAGGTCAGGCATATTAATGCTATGCCTAGGATACCAGTCGAGGCAATAAAAAGTGCTGTTTATTGTATTGAACAAAGGACAAGATTACTTATGCATTTTGTTAGACTTCATGTTTCATTTCATCATTGATTATTTTTCATATTTGTGTTTTTTTTTAAATTTTATTTATTTATTTTTTTACTAATCCCACTTTCTAAATATAGTAGGAGTCAAGTTTCCCCTCTCTGCTTTTCTTATAGGTCCTTTCATATATTTTTTTTCACTCCTAAGGATATAATTTGCAACGTGTTGAAGGAACAGATGCCTCTAAGGAAATAATTTACCTACTGTAGCTAGTGCAATTGCTGCCTGATCAATAATTATAGTAAGACTAGGCCCCATGATTTTTTAACAACTTCATTTAACTGACTCTGACTTGAAATTGGAAACCTTTCTTGAATCAAATGATTATTTTTATTACTCATCAAAATATTTTAACGGATTGAAATAATCATGGTATACTAAATGCCAATGATCCCACTTTAAAAACTGCACAGTTGTCTTAAGGACTCAGTAGCATTGCTGATCTTTACAGGATTCCTCCCATTCCTTTAAAATACTTATTCCATCCAATGATCCCACATGCCAAGGATTTAAAGTTTCCAAAATGCACGTGCAAACTGCAGGAATAGTGCCCAACGATGTGAGCCGTGGGCTAATTCCAAAAGATTCAAGGAAACTGAGGTTTAATTCAGGCTTTTACAGTAGCATTAGCCTTGAACTGCCCTTCAGTGTGCAGCCCAGCTATCGGCTGAGGCCATCACTGTGCCTTGAGGTCTGCAACACAGTGCTTGGAGCCTTTCATTGCACGTGGGTGGGTGGACACCCCAGGCCCTCACTGGATGTCCTGTTTTCCCAGAGCAGGGCGGAGCTTAAACACCAGGCCCTTGGACTTCTGTCTGCCCATGGCTGCCTCTCTCCCGCCCCCTGCATACCAAGTCGTGCAGCTCAGCCCTTAGGCGACTTTTGCAACAGAAACTCACCCAAGTTCTGACTCCAGCTTCCTTTGCAGGGGCCTCAAGAGGGTAGGGACACACAGAACCATTTTTCAGCTCCCTCTCTGTCCTCCACAAATCCCCACACCTACTCCACAGCGCCTCCACCCAGTGGCCCCAAAGATGGTTCTTCCCCAGGAGGAACCCTGTGGCCAGCAGTGATAGCATTACAATTCCTCTCCTCTCCTCTCCTCACCACATATCCTGCCTCACCGCCCCTCCTGATTAACTCACTCAGCATCCTTTACCAGGGCTATTCAGAACTGCGGTGGATTATTATGCATCCATGTTGCTATAATAGCTAATACAGAGTTTTATCATTAAAGACTGTTTTCATTACCCTTCCCCCCAAACATGTGCACATGCACTTCACACACACACACACACATCCACACACACATCCACTTCACACACACTTGCATGCACACACACACATGCACACACATATGAGCTTCACACATATGCACTTCACACACACATGTACTTCACACATACATGCACACATGCACACACACACACTTGTTCTCTGCTCTGGCTCACCACCAGGCTCGGGTAGGAACCTAAGGGTCATGTGAACCCTAATCCTTAACTCTAATGACACTAGATGATGGCTGGTGAGGTTATGACTTAGTAATTGAATTAAATCGGGCTGCTACCAATGATTGTACTGCCCTAGGCTTCGTTAGAAAGCCATCATACAGAATACTTCAGATTTTCTGCAAAATTATTTTGCTAAAAAGAAAAGGTAGGATATCAGTACAATGCAATGGTACAAGAGAAATGCACAGAGCAGCTAACACATACACAATCTCAGTTTCCAGTTTAGGGAAATTCAGGGTCTTTTTCTAGCACGTTTCCTTCCTTACAGCCAATAAGATGCTAGCACTCAAAGCGATTACCTTGCTCCTCTCTGTGTAGCCAGGGATTTTATGCTTCCCACTTTTTAGGGGTTTTTTTGTTTGTTTGTTTAAGCAGATGTTTTAATAGTAAGGTTTCATTGCTATGAATGTCCGGGATGACATTGAAAGGCATCTAAAAGACAGAAAATTGCACTGACGTATTTGGCCATCGTGTTAATGGCTGAGTCATTCTAATATCTAGATGTGACTTAAAAAAATGTATCTGATGGCTCTTAAGTATACTCTTATCCTAAGAATTTAAATGTGGACTTCATGAAATCTAGAGACTTTTCCACTGTGCAGGGAGTTCTTAAAATAGGACAATTAAATTTCTTGTTCTTAGATATATGGGTTTATAGAATTTCAGAGCTGAACTAGGTTTTGGAACTCTTGTAATCTAGTATCACTCAAATTTTGAGGGTCACAAATGTCTTTGAGGATATAGTGAGACCTATAAAATACCTCCCCAGAACAAATTTCAAATCAAAATTTGGTATACACATACGGAGAGTTCAGACCATTCGGGAACCCAGCTCTGGATGCCTTTGTGGTCTTCAGAATAAGAGCGCTGAGCTTGTCCACATTCTAGACGAGCATCGTGACTCCTATCCTAGCCACCTGACTCTCGTTGCTCTACAGGCTCGGGGGCAGAGGAAAGCACAGTGAGAGGCAGGGCTACTGCAGGGTTATTGTTTATCAACTTGCTTCTGGTTTATTTCAAACATTCATAAACATATAGGGTGACGTTTACTAAGCTTCACTATATCCATCACAGGCTTTCAAGAATAGTCAACATTTTGGCCACCGTGTTTCATCTATTCCTCCCATATCACTTTTTTGGCAGGAGTATTTTAAAACAAATCCAAGGCATCCTAATATTTTATTCATGAAAACTGCAGTGTATATCCCTAAATGACAAGGATATGCCATTATTCCAATTAGTAGGAATTCCCAGACCAACTAATAAAAGATCCCTCATATCACCTATCAAATTCATGTTAAATTTTCTCTCGTCTGTAGGATTTGCTTTACAGTTGGTTTGCTTAAATCTGGAGTCCAAAAATTTGCATATTTAATTTGCTTGTTATCTCTTAAGTCTCTTCTATTTAATAATCCCGTCCTGGTTTCTTTTTATTGATTTGTTTTAAAAAGGATTTTTTTTTCTTGAAGAAAATAATATCTCCTACATTCTGGATTTGGTCAATAACTTCCTTGTATTATCACTGAATTTGTTCTTTCATTTTATGATGCCCTAAAATCTGGAAATTAGAGATAGGTGATCTTTAGTTTTTGCTCTATTATATTTAATGTAAAAAGGGAGTGAGAGTCTATGAGAATCCCCTCACTCCATGGAGAGCAGGATCAATGGAAGGCATCTTTTTGGTTTTCAATTCCAACTTCCTTCATCTCTTGTGTAACATGAGTCGCTGAATTACTTGTACAGAATAGGCCTTTCCTGATATAAAGGGCCTCTCCTTTTCCTGCATATATCCCTATTTTGAAGAGAGGTAAGTTGTAATAAAGTATGTTCCAAATCTTCCACTGAGACAATATGCACGGAAGTGTCTGGCACAATCCCTAACAAATAGCAAGGTCTTAAATGTTGGTTGGAGCTGAATCAAAATAAACCTCCTTTATTACTTAAAATAACTGTAGCTCAGTTGCAAAAGTAATTAGTTTCTGGACTGAGGTAAACAAAAGCCTCTACAACTCATCACAGTAAAAGCCAAGAGGTTCTCCGTATTGGCAACAGAATAAGAACGCTCCTACCTATTTACTGTCATAGACAATCTCAGCTTCTGGAGAATTCTATGCTTATCTGATACTCAAAACCTGATCATCAAAAACAACAGTCTCAAAAATACCCAGTCAAAAGGCTGAAGGCTCAGAATACAATTTAGGAAGGTGAAATATAATAAGTAGTCAGATCCCATCTGATGGCTGCAGGAAAAAATAAATACCGCACATAATTATCACCAGCATGTCACTGGGCATGTTGATCAGCTCGTTTCTTCAATAGCTCCATATTCTAAAATATATATTGAGCACCAGACTGTGAAAGCACACAGTGTTAAGAGCATCTCAGGGTAGATTATGCTCTTATCTGAAGAATAAAAATAGAATTGATTCTCTTTTGTACTCTCTCAGGTAGAGTCAAAATCTGTATATCGGAGAAAACTAAAGATTATTATTATTACTTATATAGACAAAACCTAATGAACCCTGATGTAAAGATTGCATTTGGCAGAACATAAGCATGTCTGCCACCAGCACTGCTTAATTTGCAATTAATCAACAACTGCCTTGTAATATCTCCATTATTGAATTTTCTCGTTTAACTTCTTGTGCTTCTCAAGCATATTCTGAAGCTCCTAGAAAGGAGATGACTCCAGCAAAGTCACTTAAGGAAGACAGGGGTTATCTGATCATTCCTTCTGCCATTAAACAACTTGTTAAAGCACTGTGGTTACAAGCTCAGCTAACACCAAAGAAAAGGATGAAAAGGCACAGCTCTTGTTCTCAACAGACTCGCTTCTTTGAACCTCTTGTGATCCCATTCCTGAGAGCAGAGGAGACACCTAACAGCTCCGTGTGCTCCAAGAACATGGCAGGAGTCTCCAACATGGACTCTGTCCAGGTACGACCCCTGCTGCCCCAGGGTGAGAATGACACTCTAGAACTCTGTGGTCTTGGAGAGAGCTCCCAGCCCTTGCCGATGGAAAGTGGCTGTCCTTTTGGTGGTGGTTGTTGTCTTTAGAGTCCACATATAAGTGAGATCACATGGCATTTGTCTTTCTCATTCTGACTTATTTCACTTAGCATAATGTTCTCAAGGTCCATTCACGTCACAAATAGTAAGATTCCATTCTGTTTTACAGCCTAGTAATATTCCAGGGTATATATGTACATGTTTATCCAATCATCTATTGATGGGGTACACCTGAAACTAGTATAATATTGATGTCAACTGTAACTGAATACTGATGTAACTGAAAAAAAAAAAACAAACCCAGAAAGTGACTGAGTGACGGTACAGTCTCTCCCTTGACCAAGGATCACCTAAGCCACAAGCAGAAGTGACTGAAGCCCTGCCTCTGAACACTGAGAGGGCCTTCTAACATAATTTGGAGGTCACTATTACACTCCTAGGTTCCATCCAATTCAACAAACATTTATCATGTAACTACTATGTGCCAGGAATGTTTCTAGGAACTGGCCACACGGTGCTGAACAAACTGATACCTTTCTTCAAAGAAACTAAACTCAGGGTGTGTAGTGGGGGGGCGGGGAACAGAATCTTCCATAACCTAAATGCACGGTCAGCTTTAGCTGGTGGCCGCTTTGAGTTGGGAGATGGAAGACTGGTCAAGGGATTCAGTATCAGCGGTGCTGGTTGAGGGGGACCTAAGCAGTGGTTAGGCTGGTTACTTAACTACTGTGGCAAGGGGTAGCAACCATTCATGGTGGAATTACTTATAAATCAAAAGTTACGTGTGTATAAAATGAGACTCTTAAAGAAAAGGGGCTTCCATCCGTATCTTCCACACCCTCCACTCTAGCTCTCCCTGCCTCACCGCTACTTTCTTGGGAACACAGAGGGGTGACCTCTGTATGCTCCTTATCCCTGTTCACTTCAGTCATCACAACAAGCCCAGGAGCCCTGGGACCCCGGCAGCGCCAAGGCCATCATCCCCTCAGGGTTCTGTACAGCCACTTGTTTACGCTCATCTTCCAACCTCGCCAACTCCTGAAACCTTTCTAGCACATTCTCTTCCACTGTGTCTTCATGGAAAGACGGGAAGAAAGCTCTTAATCCCAAAGCAGGATATTAAAGAAATCATCATGACAGAGAGGATCATGAAATACAGGTAGAGATTTTACGGTCAAAAATAGAGGAAAAGTGTATTTCACACAAAGGAAATACAACGAATAGAGTACTGGAAATGCAAATATGTGTATAAGGGTATGATTTGTAATTTAGCATCAAACATGAGCTCGAATGCAAGTTTTAATAATGCCCATAGTTAGTGTATAAAAATTTAGTAGTCATCCAAATGATTACATTCATGTTAGAAACCATCTCAATGAATGAAACCATATATGGCAACTGAAATAAGCCTAAACATTGCATTGGGGGAGTACATGCGACTTCGCGACTTCCCAGGGGTCAGCTGGCACCGTCCCACAGCAATCACACAGTGACAGTCTGCACGTGCACTTGTCACACAGGGAGGACACAGCTTATCACAGCTCCTGTTATCAGCCAGTGTCTGAACAGGTGAGGATATAACTTCATCATTAATAAGAGTGGCAAGTCTTCGTTTCCTGGCACACACTACTCTGACAGAAATAAACGATAAGCTCTGTGCTACCTCTGGGCTCTTACGCTTAGCTTGGGAATGCTGCCCTCACCTGAAAAAGTAGTTGCCTAGGTGGCCCTGAAACGTCCAAAGTGACTTCTTTGAAGTTTTCATTATATGACTTTCAACTTTGGCTTTCAGCTTTTATTTTGGACACGTTTCATAAACTGCCTACCATGGGGTGACATGCTGTCAAAAATAAGCAGACAAATAAAGGCATCTTTATTAAGGATTCAAATGGAAGAAGGAGGCAGCTTGACGTATTGTTTGTATTCAGAAGCAACTGGTCTATTAACGCAGGTTTATCAACCACATGCAAAGGCAGCTGTACTCAAAAGTGTCACCCAAACTCGAGGCAAGCCAGAAAGAGTTGACCATCTAAACATATGCTGCACTCAGATGGGTCACTGTTTCTCTTTCTGGAAACGGACATACACATGTGTGCCCCTTCCACCTATGCGATGCCTGCACATGCCACGTGACGACAATTTATGGAATAAGGATGACAGTCACAGGTAGAAAAAGTATGTAAACCTGAATACATTCTCCTTATACCTCCTTATCTGGTCTTTGATCTTAGCAGTGGGGGCCATTCAGGGAGCAGCTGGACATGAAGTCACCCATGGCGAAAACATTCTGTCTGAGTTTTATCAAATCAGTATTCCCATCTAAATGCCTTCACTATGGCCACACCCTGAAAGACAATTATCAAAGCACTGAAGATATGAATGAGAGTACAAGAGAATCTTTACATTTCTATTTGAAAGCCTCTAGAAGCTCAACTGAATGTTTGGTCACTCTCTGTAATTATTACACGTGAACAGGACAATTACAAAAACACAGAGCATTCGATTCTCCCATCACAACCCCCACCCTCTCTGTGGGGCCATTTCCGCTCCGGGGATAAAACCACGGGCAGGTGGTCTTGTCTCCTCGCCCCCCTCCCTCCTTCTTTTTCTCATTCCTGTTCTTATTCTTTCTTTTATACTTATTATTCTTCTGCTGATTATTATCATAATTTTGGAAGCCCTCTGGCCACTACTACTCAGAAAAGCAAGATAATATGAGTAATTAAAATGTCCAGTCTCTTTTAAGAGTTAAAATTCACATATATATATATATACATAATATATATATATATATAAATTTCATTAAGACTCTTCCCCAGTTAGGACCTGTTTCTGTTGGGAAGCCCTTGCTAGTACAGCAGAGGGGTGTCTGAGCTCGCACCAACTCCCTTGCCTTCGTGTCCTGCCCGTCACACCCTGAGTTTGCCGGCTGGGATGTCCGACTCCTTCAGGGTCAACGTGGTGGAGAGTGAGTGTCGGGGATGGGAGAGCCTGACTCGAGGACCAACCTTGATGCTCTCTGATGTGGGCAGCTATTGGGAGCTGACTCTTTCCCTTGTGGAAGGATGTTCCCCAGGGCACATATGAAGGCCAGTGCCTGGGCATGGCGCCCTGGCAACCCATCTCGGCCATTCCTCTGCACAGACCCACCGAAGCCCAGCGTTAGCGCCCGGTAGGAACCCTGCACCCTTCTTTGTTACGGTTTCCTGCCCGGCAGGTCTCTTGAGTGGGCTTCTTTCTCAAATGATCCACCGAGGCTTCCACTCCCAGGGTCCATATCTGGCCTTCCTTTTGCCCTGTGGTCCAAAGGGCCACTTTCTCTCCCATAACCCTCCACCAGTTTCCCTCTGGAGGCTGGTGCAGCTTGAATCATAGCGTAAACATGTGAAATATTTCCGTAAAAGAGAGCCGATGTTTCTATAAAAGCTAGGCTGAATGCTCTAGAAAGACCATCATCAAAAATTTTTTAATTGCTTATGAGGAAAAATGGCAAGTGATGGAAAGAATAGTAAAGTTATTTAAACATCAGTCAAGAAGGTCTCTGTATCCCAATTGCTTCACAAGTAACTCTAGGTTTCCTTCTCTTTAAAGAAGCCAGAACTGGCAGGGGGAGAGGCTGGAGTGGGGGACACAGTTTACACAGGATGATGGGGAGGATATGAAATCAGCAGGCCCACATGCAAAGAAAAGGCCCAGCGCCTCCTCAGAAAATAGCAAAGACGTCAACAGTTACCACGGTTTTTGTTAACATGCTTAATATTGAATGTATCATTATTGTGATTTTCTGTTCGAACCAGCTTTTCCCATCACCTGACCCTCTACCCACCATTGCTGACTTTGTCAGAACAGAATGCTTCCATTTTGCCATATCGTCTCCTCTTCTCAGGTTGTGGAGTCAGAAAAACAAAAGGAAAACCACCAAAAATCCGAGGCAGAAGACAAAAACCAAAACCTCTTCTCAACCCGGCTTCTGCTTTAAGCCTCCTCCTGTATCCGTGTTTTTCTCATGCTCAAAATTCTCAAAATATGAGTCTACTTCACCTCCACTTTGCACTTCACCAACCCTCAAAAAGTCCCTGCAGGCTGCTTTCCATGCAGGTCATTCCTTATCCCAAAGTACAGCCTCCACGGTTCCTCAATCTTCTCTCATCAAGTTATGTTCCCGAGTACTGACTCCGGAGCCCACCCTTCTTCCTGGTTCCGGCGCTAACTGGGTTGGGTTTTCTTCTTGCTTTTCCAACTGCTTATGTTTCCTTTCATCTGTGGTGCGTTCATTGGCCCAACCCAAGATCCCACACTTCAGCTTCTTCTTTTCTGCTCACTCACAACTCCTTGCTTCGGGGCTTTTTCAACTCACATGCCAAAGGTGTCTGGGAGCCCCCAGTTTAGAGCAGTGAACTTGGCCACCTGCAGGGCCTCAGGAAAGGCTCTGAATAAACAGCTAACTTCCAAAGGGATACTGTTAACCTTGACTTCTCCCCAGGATCCAAATCTCCATATCCGGGGAGGTCCTAGGGCCATGGCCAGGAGGGAGGGCAACAGGCTTTGGCTCCAATGCTAGCAAGTCATGGCTTAAGGAAGTTACTTAATTAAGACTCTTTTCCTTTACTATTTTATAATAAAATATCAGTGATGGTAATAAAATGATAAACATTATATTATAACAATATGATGTATGGCCAGGGCTTAGCAAAGTACCCAGAACACGGCAAGACGTCCGTAAATGGTAGTTCCGTTAACTGCTTGCTAGGTATCACCTCACTGATGTCACCTCAAGTTTGTCCAAAACTTCATCCATCACCTTAAGCTCAAAAAGAGTTTCTCCTCCTTTCTGAGCCCTACTGCAGTAACAAACTCACCACAGCTTTAGTCACGGAGACTAATAATCAATGTTGGAGTCCTTTTTCCTTCCTTCTCAACCCTCACATCTAATCAGCTGCTAAATCCTCCCACCCCAACCCCCCCAAAATCTAAAAATTAAATTTCAAAGCTGAGCTGTGTTCTTTCTTTTCACACAGCCACCAACCTACTTTGGGCCCTCACCATCTTTCATCTGGACCCCTGCAGTCGGCCCCTCACAGAGATATTGTACAGGGATTGCCTTGCACAGTATTAGCCATAATAGTTCCCCTTTGCATCTGACACACCCGTCTATGGTTGCCAATTACGTTCCTAATAATAATGTCTTGAAATGGCTCAGACACCTTCAATGGTTCTTTACTACTTGAAGAATCAATCCAAGCTTCTGAGCACTGAGTGGGTTGACCTCAACCTTTCCTGTGCTCCCAGGTATGGGCGGGCAGGTACCTGTGAGTCCCTGGATGTGGCACTTTTCACGCTCCCAGTATTCCAGTCATTGTATTTATTCCCTTGGTGTAGAAGAGACTTGCTTCCATTTATGACCATAAAAGTCTTACCTATATTTTAAGGTCCATCACTAACTGATGCTCTCCTTTAATAAACTTTTTGGAATTAACATCTGCCTTCTCCATCTTGCCATATTTCCTCAAAACTGTCATAAAACACATATTTACAATGTTTAATAATAACTTGTGTGTATATATATATATATATATATATATATGTGTGTGTGTATATACATATACATATATATATACACACATATATATTTATCATCTATGTCTGTATCTTCAATAGACTGCATGTTCACTGAGGATTTTACTTAACTTGATTTTCCTTAATACAGTGGTAGATGGGTTTTTTAAAAAAAGGAATGAATAAAAGTCTGAATGTATTCTACAATATGTAAATCTAATTGTGAGTAATGGTATTTTTAAATGTGTTGTAAAGTATGTGGCAGGAAACACATTTTTTCGAATCATATAAAATAAATCTCAAAAATTCTTGACTAACACTGGCTTGTTTATTATCTATTATAAATTTGTCACAATCTCAATAAACTTTTTGGTTGAAATATCAAGATCAGACTTCATAGGAGTTTGCCTGAGGCTCGCTCTGTCCTAGATTCATCACAGGATATCATGTAATATATTCTGATGCCTACTAGAGGATTATTCTGTGTTTCTCTATCTCTCCACTTTGAGCATTCACTGTCTTAGGACTTTCAATCCTACTGGGTTTATGGTAGTTTCTCCCTTTCCCATAGGCCTTCAGAGTCTAGGGATGGTCCTCCTGGCACTTTTTTTCAAACTCCTTTAGATGTATCCCACTGCTTCCACACACCATACTCCTAGGAGAAGCAAACTGTGCCAACCCAAATTTCCAGGAACCAAATTCTCTCCTGGAACTTGATATCCTTTCCTTAACATATGCCTGTTAATCTGATGTAAGTATCTAGTGAGAGACTGGTGTTAGGGAATAATCGCCTTTTCATATACAACAAGGGACAACTGGATCAGAAGGCTACTCCGAGAAGAAAAAAATCATCCATGTTTAGATTATTTGCTTACCAGAAAACCAGGTTGAAAAGAAGCATCAAGAGTCTCATTGAAAAGAGCCCTGCAGAAGAATGGTCTCACTATCATTTGTGTCCAAGGCTCAGTAAACACCCAATAGCTTATTTAGAGAAGAGGGATATATATGATATTTAGTTTCTCTATTTTGACCTGTTCCCTTTATGGATACCAATGTATTGGGTTGTCAGAAAAGTCATGATGCATTTTTTTGCAATGAAAACCAAAAAATACATCATGGCTTTTTCGACAAACCAATACCATGAAGTCAGATGGCGGGGGGGCCTGCCCACAATCTGGATTTGCCCTGAGCAAACAGCCCTGGACCTTTTCAGAGCAACAGAAACCTCGGGACAAGAGGAATCAATCGGCAAGTGGAGCCTCCCCAGAGCGCGCCACTTTAACATGCAGGCTGTTTTAAGCTGAATGCAATCAAGACCCAGCAGGCTCAAGAAAAACTTTTACTTCTCCCTTAACCACCTTAAAACATTTAGATGGGGACGGGGGTGGGCAGGGGGTGAGCCCAGAAAGAGAGCTACTACCCAAGGATAACTTTTATCTGAATGACTTATCTCTATGGCAACACAAACATCTAATTTCTATACATCTGTTCTGATTATCTTATGAATCACCCTTCTCCCTTTTTTGAAGCCTCAGACCCTATCCCATTCCTTTGCTCAAGATGGAATATAAGCCTCAATTGTCCAGTTGGTCTTCATTGTCTTTGTAGGACCCAATCATACATAATTAAATTTGATTTTCTCCTGTGAATCTGTCATACACTAGTTTAATTATTAGACCAGGCAGAAGAACCTAGAGGGGTGGAGGAAAATTGTTCCTCCCCATCACAAGTAATGCAGTACACATTCCGCGGCCCTGGTATGGGGTCCCATGTGCAATAAATGCTTAGAGTAGGTATTTCTGAGTGGGCTGCTCTCCAGCAAATCAGGACAGGTAAGTTTTATGCCAGGATGCTGTGGACAAATAAAGCAGTGGTATTTTATTTCATCAGTACTAGCGACCAAGGAAGGTAAGGTTATTTACTACATCTCTTTGTCTTCAGGTCCTCTATGTTATGGCTGTTAGGATTTACAATCAGTTTAAGTACATAAAATAATATTCTACTATCTCTGATGAATTATTCTAAGACAATAATTCAACTACTGGTAAGAGCAGGTCTCTCCTCAGGCCAGGGGAATTTTGCTTATTTGCTTTTCTTAGGGACAAAACTAGGAGTTTGTTTTGTAGGCAAAATTCTCTCTTCCACGTGTGCTTTTAAATACAAAGCTTTAGGGTGGAGTGGGACCTGACTTCTTTCTTTGCATTTATGCTGATGGTCTGCTAAACAAACAATTGCCTTGAGACTTCAGGTTGAAACAATAGAGGAAGACTTTTCTCTTCTGCTTCTGACACTGTAATGCAAAGGAGAAAACTGGTTTTCTATAATGGAGCCCTAAACACCATATATCGACACAGTATCAAGTGAAATAATCTCTTTTATATTGCACTCTAAAAAGGTTTTAACATTCATGTGGGGAAAAAAAACACTTCAAAAAGTTAGAAAAAAATTAATGTAACATGAAAAAATTCTCCAGGATACAGCATTTTCCAAGTCATCATAAAAGTGTAGATAGGTAACAGTAATGTGATAATTGAAGGGAATTACTTAGAAACATCATGAAGTTGGGGTGACTTTAATAGGATATTTACACTTTGACTTGCCTTTGACACAGGTAACTTATTGACACCTTTTGATGTTTTTAAGACAAAACCCCATCAGTTGCTTTAAAATCCAAGAGTGCTGCAAAGATCAAATAACCACCCGTTATAAGAGAGAGCACGTTTGCAGTAATTCCAGTCTGGCATTCGGTTGGTTTCCCAAAGGCATTACATTGGTGAAGAGATTCGAGTTTTATTGGCTAAAGGGAACAATTCTCTGTAAATACAGGCATTTATACTTATAAAAGGTGCTTATAAAACAGATAGAAGATGCCAGAAATTACGCACATGGAACTATAAAAAAAGCTATTTAAAAAGCCATCCCATAGAGGGTTTTCTTACATTTACCTAATATAAAACAGCTTTGTGTCTCCCCCGATTCTCCCATCTAATAGACGTTTGGGGGAAAATAGATAAGAAAGAAAATAATGGAAAAAAGTAAGAAAAGGATGAGAGTTAAAGAATGAATCATATAAGAGGAGCTGTAAAACAGGAGACTATTTATAATAATAGGAGAGAGAAACTCAGCCCTAGGGAAAAGGGGGCACAAAAGAGTTTGAAAGTGAAATAAAAGGTAAATAAATGAAAACTGAGTGTTTTGTTTGTTTATTGTCTTTTATAAATGTACCACTCATATAGAAGCTCTGAGGTAGGTAGAGTCTTGAATGTAGATCTAGTAGGTGCTTTACATTTCTTTAGGCGGAAATGCATTTAAAATATATCACAGGCAAAGTTCCCAACAGATATTACTGGAGAGTGTCTTTAAATTTCTCACCTTCTCTAGAGCGGGTTCCCCTCCCTACCAAGGCAGAAATTCTTGTTGTAACTTTTAGAAACAGAATCAAAGCTTCACAAGGAATGTAAAAGAGAATTAAAAAAAAATAGTTCTGCATTTTGCCCTAAGAACAGAATCCTTGCTACTTAAGTGCTGTCTTTGATCTCAGCAATATGGGAATCGCCCAAGAGCTTATTAAAATTGTTCAATCTCAAGCCACGCAGTCTAAATCTGCAGTTAGCACGATTCTGGTACCTATGAGTATTAGTTTGAGAAGCACTAATCTAAATAACCATTATAGGAGATAAGCTGAGTTTCCTTAGGTATCATTTATGATAACTTTACTGTGTGGTTACATTTAGGTGATTCAATAACCTAAATTTGTATTTTTCTTTTATTAATTATCACTAGGACTCTAAGTCATATGCATTTTTGACTGGCATTAAAAATTATGTAAGAAATAGAATTCGATGTAATTAAAAAGTAAATAGGTTCATTAAAATGCATTCGAATAGGAGCTCTGTATCTAGTTTTCATCAGCATATCATGAAACAGGTAAATGTAGCAAAGTTTCTACAACAAAACAGGGAACTTTGACAATGTGTTACCATGTCCAAGAATTTGAACTTTGTGATAATAAGGCCCTTGCACGGTAAAATCCCCGTGGCATTTCACACTGTCTTGCTGAGAGCTGATTGGAGCTATTCTTTAAAGGAATCATTATTCTCAGCATTTCTATCATGTTTTCTCAGAAAATGTTAAAGGGCATCTCACTTTCCCAAGAAAAAAAATATCTAACATTTAGTGAGTCACAGACGTATCATTCTATTTGGTTTCCATCTGTGGTCGGCAAAGATCAAAACCGAAGTTTTAACCTGGGATGTGTTGGGAAATCAGAATAACTGATCCAGAGCCACGGCTGTAGGGAGATTAGAGATGGCAGAAATCCTACACTAGTACCAAGACTGTTTCAAGAGGGAAGGGTAAGCTGGCAAAGGTTAGTGAGCGGGGAGCCAAGACAGAAACCCAGGCACCCTAACTTCAAGGACTTCTCATTCCATTCAGTTTTCCTGCCGTTTAAAGGGTGACGAGAAAGCCCAACTGGGGACAGTTGGGAGGTGGATCATCCGATTTCTAGAAATGTAGTGAAAACTTGCATCTTGTCCCATGTAATTATTTCATCTTTCACTTTTCTCTTGCCGCTTAATTTCCCCTTTATATGCAAAGCACGGAGCTTGAGGCTGGAATACTGATAAGAAAAGACATTTTAAGAAATCCTTCCCCATGTTAAATTCTGGTGTCGTGTGGGCTTCTGTCCTAGGTCACGTGTACTCTCATTCTAGCTTTCCTGAGGGTATCATCTACCACCTCTGTACTGCTAACACGCAGCTCCATTCAAGATCTCATCTCTCTTCTGAGCTGCTGCAATTCATATTTCTGACTGTCCCTGGGTGTTACCAAAAACCTGTTTTGAAGTCAGCTCCAAATTATCAGACAAATCTGCTTTGTGTTCTCATGAAGCAGACTTTCTTTCTGAATTATATTCTCATTTAATGGGACAATGGTACTTTCATCTATTCAAATATAAACCCACAAGTATCTGGGGTTTATCTCACTTCTTCCCCAATCAGGACCTGTGCAGTCGTGTAGGGTCTTGTGATTAGAAGAAGCCTGTTTGGTTTAATGCTCTGTTGTTGTTATATTAAAATTCTTAATAATGGCGGAACTAAAGTCCCCACATTTTCATTCTGAATTGAGCCCTGTGAATTATATGACTGGTCTTGTCCCCAACTCCTAGAAATTCTGCCCTTAGTCCTACACCTCTATAATCTGGCCCTACACCTCGCTGCCAGCATTATTTTCCTAAATCAAACCTAGGCAGTTAGCATCTCCATTAAATTATTTTTTCTAAAGACGAAAATATTGCTATCAACTTCTCCGAGTACAGTGAAAGCAAGTGTCTTTGGTCTTGACTGCAATTAAATCGCCGGCATAAATGCCCATGCGTCATCTTCACGTCTTCCCGCCCTCGTTTTCATGTGTTTGTATCATCATCACAAGGACTGGAAGTCACTTCCTCTTTTCTGTATCTGACACACTCTACTCATCCTTCATGATTCCGTTTTACTAACGTGGCACAGGGCTCTTCTGCACCTTTCATCCCCCTCTCTGGGTAGACCCCCCCCCCCCAAGGTCGGTGGTGCTGCCTGGGAAGTGAGTACCAGCAGATTTACACAGGGCTCCAAGGCGATGAGGGCTGACTCTCTTCCAGTCCATGGTTTCTTCTGGAAGCAAGGCTGGTGGCGAGAAAGGATGAGACAATGTGGGCATGGGGTTCATTACACTGGCTTCCACCAAAGTCAGCAGGAGGAAGAACACAGGCTCCCAAACCACACGTTCTCCCAAGTACACAGGTCCAAGCTGGCATTTTCATACCAATCCCAAATCATTTCTTTCCTGACGTCATTCCTTCTCTGCGGCCACAAGCGCTCCCAGACCTCTTTCCAGATCTTCCTGCAGGTGGCGCTAACGTACCCACCTCTAGTCATAGCCGACTATTTTCACGGCCGTTTTTCTTCCTGAAGCCATTAGTCTGCATAGGAAGCCCCGTAGCCAGGCATCCAGGAGTGGGTATATGGGCTATGGGCAGACCCCTGTCAGGAGGAGCTAGTTCTCCGAGGTCATTCTTCAGCTGTGTGCACGGCTCTTCTCATCGCTTCACGGGCTACAGGACCATCAGCGGTCAACATTCCCTCGCCTCCATTCGTTTCCTCTCCGTAGGGCCCGAGGGACGGGCACACATGCTCCTGAATGCATGACCTAGCACCATGCTTGTTTCACAAACTAGTCCCAACCAGTACACAGTGCAATCCTTGACCGCAGGGGCCTATCTGCGATTTCCGAATCTTCTCACGCCTGTTTCATAAGGCAGGCGGTAAAATGTTTGGTCAATGTGATAATGAAAGGATGAGCATTTACTAATAGTCTCATGCTCCTCTCCCCAGTTAACTTGACACAACTTTTCCACATCTCACCATTTCACTTTAAAAAGTATGGTATTATTATTAAGTTAAAAAGCACCTCTATTAGAGAAAAGGTAGAGGGTCAGTGAAAATGTGAAACTGAAGATCACCGAATATGTCTAAATGATTTAACTATCTTTTTGAATTTGATTTTCTAGCAATTCAGTTCTATAGTTTTAAAAAAAATCTCTTTAAATATGTCTTAATTTCCACATGTGCCTCAATATAAGGTGAATCATTTATTAAGTCCACACTATCTATTGTACTTGGCCCAGAGATACATAATTCAATAATCTAAAGGGGGAGAGAGAGAGACATTATATTAACAAATATATTGTAAGACCTTAGAAAGTACATATAAGTATTAAGCGAGCAAAGGAAAAACATGTCTTGGACCCAAAAACTCCATTTCTATGTATTGATAGTAAAGAAATAATTTAAGATACAAAACCAGTATTTACTATAAGGTTTGATTGATATATATATATTAAAAGATTTGAGATAAAACCTACTCCCTGGCAAGATAATCTAGCCATTTCAGTTGATGCTGTGTAAGTATTTCTTCTTCTGGACAGAGTTGATGTTCTTTCCCTGACAGCTGGCTGTACTCACACGATGGCTTTTGATTTACTAATATGTCTAAGAGAATGAATACAATACAAATATTTAAAAACGAGCTTTTTCTCTATATAATTGTACAATGCATTTCAAGGACGATCAGCTGTCAAGCTTCTTTTACTGTGTCCTTTAAACTGTCTATAATATAAAATTTTCCTCATCTTTAAATGTTACAGTATGACCTCAAAAAGCAATGCTGCCTGGATGTGCGGTGACAGTCATGCACAGGAGTTGGCATTTGAGGCAGATGCACAGGAAATACTAAAACAAACCTCTAACGTACCCATTTGCTTAGACTCAGGGCTTACCTCCACATAGGTGCAAACACATGTGCACGTACACACCCCTCAAAAATCATGCAGTGGTATTTCGATGGGACATATTCACATACTTTTTGCGTTGCAATAATGAAAAGAATGTGTTCTAAGGTCTATGACGCATATGTGAGTGTGAAAAGAAATCAATCAGATTTCCTTGAAGGCAAAGAAACAAACAAGCCAAAACCACGCATCCCAGGAATTCACACCAACACCACCAGTTTCCAAACGAAAGGGGTTGCTTTTCTTTGCTAAAGCATCTTGGTCATCACCCTTTGAAAGTGCGTTTTCTCAGCATGAGGAATACTGCAGTGATTTTGCTCAAATATTAGCCCATTTATTTTCCTCATATAATAAAAGTGACACTGGAAGGTTAATGACGTGAAACCTTGCAGACAAAATGAAGCTACTAGCTTCTTTCTGCTGACAAGACCACAGTGATGCAATGTGAACATTTTCAAAAGAGAGGAATAGAGTCTCAGATGAGATAGAGTTTATGATGTATTTTAACCAGCAGGGGCTCCACTTTACTAAGTAAAACACAGAGCACATGTAGTTATTAAATTTATGGCTAAGAGGGTTCAGCATGTTATAATCAAGGGGCAAACTAGGTTTAGTTATACTATATTCTATACCATAATGTACCCCTGAATTACATTTTATTCGGTAATCCTGGGCATAAAAGCAAACCAGAAATATGTAATTACATAATTTTACAACACTACGAAGTATGTCTTTTTATGAACATAGTACCTTATTGGGCTTTAGAATAACAAATTCATGTTTGAATTTCAGCAGAAATGCATGTGTTAATTACATGGAAAATCTAAATATTCAAAGATACAGTTTTCTGTTAAAAGGCTCTAAATAGTTATAGAATACATAATAAAATGTTTAGTCCAAAGCATGTTAATAGTTCAATTCAGGTCAAAAATATTTACTTAACTTATTAAGTAAATTGATTTCATTATTATTAAACAAGAAAGTGAATAATATTACTGAAGATTATTATTAAACAAGTAACTGAATTTTCAGAGTCACCACCGATATTATCTCATTATAAGTAATCACATCCTAACACAAATCATAATCCCTAAAATCAGGAACAGGACAAGGATGTCCACTATTGTCACTTCTATTCCACAACATGGAAATAGAGGTCCTGGCCAGAGCAATTTGGCAAAAAAAAGAAATACAAGGCATCCAGATTGGAAAGGAAGAAATAAGACTATTCACAGATAAGAAACCTTAAGTATTCATAAAATCACTTTTAATCAAGTTCAGCAGGGTTACAGGATACAAGATCAATATACAAAAATCATTTACGTTTCTACTCACTAGCAGTGGACAATCTGACCATGAAATTAAGAACAAAATCTCACCTAGAATAGCGTCAAAATTAAAAACATTTAGGAATAAATTTAGCAAAGGAAGTACAAAACTTACACTGTGAAAATGAAAAAAAAAACTATTGAAAGAAATCAAAGAAGATCTAAATAAAGACATTCCATGGTTACAGACTGGAAATTTTAATATTATTGAGATGGCAATACTACCCAAACTAATCAACAGATGCAATACAAACTATCAATACCTCAGCTGTTTTGTTCTTTTTGCAGAAATTGACAAACTGATCCCAAAGTTTATATGAAAATGCAAGGACATGGAACAGTCAAACAATCTTGAAAAGGAAGAACAAGTATGGACGGCTCACGCTTCCCAATTTCAAAACTTACTAAAAGGCTGCAGTAATCATGATTGTGCCGTAATGACCTAAGAGCTGATGTGTAGATCAACGGAACAGAATTGAGAATCCAGAAACAAATCCTTAGATTTATAGACAACTGATTTCTATAATGGTGACAAGACAATGTACTACAGAAATAACAGCCTTTTTAACTGGATATAAACACGCAAAAGAATTAAGTTGCATCTTTAACCTTACAACATATACAAAACGTAATTCAAAATAGATCAGACCCACATTGAAGAGCTAAAATTATAAAACTGTTAGAAGAAAATGCAGGTATAAATCTTCATGACCTTGAATTAGGCAATGGTTTCTTAGATATGACACCAAGCACGTAAGCAACAAAAAACACAATAAATTAGACTTCGTTAAAAATAAAAAGTATTGGGCCGGCCGAGTGGCGCGATGGTTAAGAACTCGCTTGGGATGCCAGAGGGCCCCGGTTCGGATCCCACATATGAGGGCCAGTGACACTGCCCTCCACAGCTAAGATGCTGAACAACAGCTCAACCTGGAGCTGGGCTGCCGTGAGTCGCCGGCGACGGCGTAGGCTGCAGCCCCTTTGGCAGTGGGTTGCCATGGGCTACCGTGTGTAGCCAGCAGCCAGCGTGAGTGGCCAGCAGCCAGCGTGAGCAGCCAGCAGCCGCAGTGAGCGACCGTCCAGAAGCCGGCGACTGATCTGCCTCACCCGGGAAGAGTGCAATGACGGTGCCAACTTGGGCCAGTGAAGCAACATCCTCCACAACTAGATTGAAGAACAAAAATGACAGCAACTTGTATGTTCCCCTTCCCCCAGTTCCCCAGCACTGTTCCCATCCCCCCAATTCCCCAATAAAAATCTTTAAAAAAAATTAAAAGTATTTGTGCTTCACAGGAAACCACCAAGAATGTGAAATGAGAAAGCACAGAATCGAAGGGAGCATCCGTAACCTAACAATGTGAAGACAACCCAATTTAAAAATGGGCCCAAGATCTGAGCAGACATTTCTACCAAGAAGATATACAAAATGGCCAAAGAGGTACTCAGTATCATTAGTCATTTGGGAAATGCAACTCAAAACCACAGGGAGATACTGCTTCACACCGACTAAGATGGCTAAAATAAAAAATACAAATAACACAAATAATTCTTGCCACAGAAGTGTTGGCAAGAATGTTGAGAAATCTGAACCCTTGCTCACTGCTGCTGGGAATGTAAAAGGTGCTATCTCAGCAAAGGGAAACTTCAACAAACAAAAAGACAACATATTGAATGGGAGAAGATATTCACCAATGATACATCTGATAAGGGGTTAATAGCCAAAATTTACAAACAACTTATTATACAACTGAACACCAAGAAAACCCAAAAAAACTAAAACAAAAAAACACCCAAACAATCAATTTAAAAAATGGGCAGAGAACCTGAATAGACATTTCTCCAAAGAGGACATACAGATGGCCAATAGACATATGAAAAGATGCTCAACATCACTAATCATCAGAGAACTGCAAATAAAAACTATAATGAGATACCACCTCACATCTGTCAGAATGACCACCATCAATAAATCAACAAAAAAATGCTGGCGAGGATGCGGAGAAAAGGGAACCCTCGTACACTGTTGGTGAGATTCAGATTGGTGCAGCCGCTATGGAAAATGGTATGGAGGTTCTTCAAATATTTAAATTAGAGCTACCTTACGACCCAGGAATTTCACTTCTGGGTATTTATCTGAAGAAATCCAAAACACTAATTAGAAAAAATATATGCATCCCTATGTTCATTGCGGCATTATTTACAATAGCCAAGATATGGAAGAAACCCAAGTGCCCATTAATAGATGATTGGATAAAGAAGTGGTGTGTGTGTGTGTGTGTGTGTGTGTGTGTGTGTGTGT